>NC_045979.1:35401722-35564229 GCF_010909765.2 Amblyraja radiata
CTCCTTGGCCCGATCAGATATATCCAAGGGCACTGCGGGAAGACAAAGAAGAAATCGCAGGAGCCCCGATAGAGATCGATGAATGAAGGCAGGGACTTCAGACGCTGGTTTACACCGGAGATAGGCACGAAATGCTGGACTAACTCAGCGGGTCAAGCAGCATCTATTGAGCAAAGGAGCCCTGCCCCAAAACGTCACCTATTCCTTCTCTCCAGAGATGCTGCCTGACCTGCTGAGTTACTCCAGCACTATCCAGCATATCCAGAAGTATACGTTAAATGTAGAAACATAGAAAATAGGTGCAGGAGTAGGCAACTCGGCCCTTCGAGTCAGCACCGCCATTCAATATGATCGTGGCTGATCATCCAACTCAGTATCCTGTACCTGCTTTCTCTCCATATCCCTTGATTCCGTTAGCCCTAAGAGCTAAATCTAATTCTCTCTTGAAAACACCCAGTGAATTGGCCTCCACTGCCTTCTGTGGCAGAGAATTCCACAGATTCACAACTCTCTGGGTGAAAACGTTTCTCATCATCTCAGTCCTAAGGAAAGACATTCTTGCCATAGAGGGAGTACAGAGAAGGTTCACCAGACTGATTCCATGTCAGGACTTTCATATGAAGAAAGACTGGATAGACTCGGCTTGTACTCGCTAGAATTTAGAAGATTGAGGGGGGATCTTATAGAAACGTACAAAATTGGACGTTGGACAGGCTAGATGCAGGAAGATTATTCCCGATGTTGGGGAAGTCCAGGACAAGGGGTCACAGTTTAAGGATAAAGGGGAAATCCTTTAGGACCGAGATGAGAAAAACATTTTTCACACAGAGAGTGGTGAATCTCTGGAACTCTCTGCCACAGAAGGTAGTTGAGGCCAGTTCATTGGCTATATTTAAGAGGGAGTTAGATGTGGCCCTTGTGACTAAAGGGATTAGCGGGTATGGAGAGAAGGCAGGTACAGGATAGTGAGTTGGATGATCAGCCATGATCATATTGAATGGCGGTGCAGGCTCGATGGGCCGAATGGCCTACTCCTGCACCTATTTTCTATGTTTCTAAATGGCCTATCCCTTATTCTTAAACTGTGTGACCCCTGGTTCTGGGCTCCCCCAACACGGGGAACATTTTTCCTGCATCTAGCCTGACCAATCCTTTAAGAATTTTATACGTTGTAGGCAGGGCTCTGGTTGGGGTTGGTGTGTGGGGGGTGAGTGTAGCGGGTGGAGAGGGTGTGGTAGCAGAAACAGGCTGCTACGTAATACTGAATCATGCTGAACACGTGTGTGTGCGTGGCTTTGCTTAATGTTATGTATCACTCACTAATTATACCGATTAAAGGTCTGGCATAACTCATCATGTCACGTTAAATACTTCAGACACGCAATCAACACGAGGACCTCGTGTGACCTAATCTGTATGTAAATTGTATGCAAATCTTTACCCTTGGCACCTCCACAAACTCTCGGCGAGATGACTTGTGCTGACATTCGGACTGAAGTAATCCTCTCCTCTCCTGTGGCCAATCCAGGGGAAAGAATAAGTGCTGGAGTAACCCAGCGGGTCAGGCAGCATCTCTGGAGAAAAGGAATCGGTGACACTTCAGGTCGAGACCCTTCTTCAGATTCTTCAGTCTGGAGAAGGGTCTCCACCCGAAACGTCACCTGTCCATGTTCTCCAGAGATGCTGGCTGACCCGCTGGGTTACTCCAGCACTTTGCATCTTTTTTGTTGTTGAAACACAGCACCTGCAGTTCCTCGTTTCCCCCTACCCCTCTCCTTCTCCCATCTCTAGTTTCCCCCTCCCTGACTCACTCTGATGAAGCGTCTCGACCCGAAACGTCACCCATTCATTCTCTCCAGAGATGCTGCCTGTCCCGCTGAGTTACTCCAGCACTTTGTGTGTTTGTGATAATGAAATATGAAGTGAACATTGTTAGAGTGCATGGGATGAGCTGATTAAAGCTGACATATTAAACATTTAATGAGTTCACCTGTAACTCCGACACCAATCACTATGTCATGCTGATTTCATTACTGAAGCTGAGTCGAGCATGGAAAGGACAAACAGCCCTGATATTTTTAATTCGGTAAGAGTCCTGAAGAAGGGTCTCAACCTGTAACATAGAAACATAGACATAGAAAATAGGTGCAGGAGTAGGCCATTCGGCCCTTCGAGCCTGCACCGCCATTCGATATGATCATGGCTGATCATCCAACCCAGTATCCTGTACCTGCCTTCTCTCCATACCCCCTGATCCCTTTAGCCACAAGGGCCACATCTAACTCCCTCTTAAATATAGCCAAAGAACTGGCCTCAACTGCCTTCTGTGGCAGAGAATTCCACAGATTCACCACTCTCTGTGTAAAAAATGATTTTCTCATCTCGGTCCTAAAAGACTTCCCCCTTATCCTTAAACTGTGACCCCTAGTTCTGGACTTCCCCAACATCGGGAACAATCTTCCTGCATCTAGCCTGTCCAACCCCTTAAGAATTTTGTAAGTTTCTATAAGATCCCCCCTCAATCTTCTGAATTCCAGCGTGTACAAGCCGAGTCTATCCAGTCTTTCTTCTTATGAAAGTCCTGACATCCCAGGAATCAGTCTGGTGAACCTTCTCTGTACTCCCTCTATGGCAAGAATGTCTCTCCTCAGATTAGGAGACCAAAACTGTACGCAATACTCCAGGTGTGGTCTCACCAAGACCCTGTACAACTGCAACTGCAACTGTAACGTCACCCAATTCTCCAGAGACGCTGTCTGACCCGTTGAGTTACTCCGGCGCTTTGTGTCAATGAGTGATAGGTGGATTTAGGTGTGGGGGGGGGATTGGATTGGCGGAGGGTGGCGCAGCGGTAGAGTTGCTGCCTCACAGCGCCAGAGACCCGTGTTCATCCTGACTACGGGTGCAGTCTGTATGTAGGTTGTATGTTCTCCCTATGACCTGTATGGGAGACGGTTTCCTCCCGCACTCCAAAGACGTACAGATTTATACGCAGCCTCCGCTGTGAAAATAGAGAGGATGAGACGGAGTTTCTTCCCGCAGGTCATCAGGACTGTAAACTCTTATCTCACCAGGGACCCATTTACTGTACTGATTTAAAAAAAAATCTCTAACATGTAATTACTGATTCTATTCTATTCTGTTCTGCAGTTTGTGCACAATCCGCAGGCATCGCCACCTTCATTTCACTGCACATCTTGTATGTGTATGTGACAAATAAACTTGACTTGATGCCTGACGCTAGTTGGCTTGGTGTATGTGTAAATTGTCCCTGGCGTGTGTAGGGTCGTGTTAGTGTGACCGGGATTGCTGGTCGGCGCGGACTCGGTGGGACAAAGGGACTGTTGTAGGCAGGGCTCTGGTTGGGGTTGGTGTGAGTGGTGAGTGTAGCGGGTGGAGAGGGTGTGGTAGCAGAAACAGGCTGCTACGTAATACTGAATCATGCTGAACACGTGTGTGTGTGTCTTTGCTTAATTTTGTGTATCTCTCACTAATTATACCGATTAAAGTTCTGGCATAACTCATCATGTCACGTTAAATACTTCAGACACGCAATCAACACGAGATCTCGTGTGAACTAATCTGTTTGTGAATTGTATGCCCATCTTCACCCTTGGCACCTCCACAAACTCTCAGCGAGATGACTTGTGCTGACATTCGGACTGAAGTAATCCTCTCCTCTCCTGTGGCCAATCCAGTCTGTACGCCGTTTGTACGTTCTCCCCGTGACCCGCGTGGGTTTTCTCCGAGATAGACAACAGACAATAGGTGCAGGAGTAGGCCATTCGGCCCTTCGAGCCAGCACCGCCATTTAATGTGATCATGGCTGATCATCTACAATCAGTACCCCGTTCCTGCCTCCTCCCCATATCCCCTGACTCCGCCATCTTTAAGAGCCCTATCTAGCTCTCTCTTCCATGGAATTCCATGGACTCACAACTCTTTGTGTGAAAAAGTGTTTCATCATCTCTGTTCAAAATGGCTTACCCCTTATACTTAAACTGTGGCCCCTGGTTCTGGACTCCCCCAACATCAGGAACATGTTTCTTGCCTCTAGCGTGTCCAAACCCTTAATAATCTTATATGTTTCAATAAGATCTCCTCTCATCCTTCTAGATATTCGGTTTCCTACCACACTCCAGAGACGTGCAGGTTTGTATTGGCTTAAAAATTGTCCCTAGTGTGTGTGTAGGATAGTGTTAGTGTGCGGGGATCGCTGGTCAGGGCGGGCTCGGTGGGCCGAAGGGCCTGTTTCTGCGCTGTATCTCTAAACTAAACTAATAGGTGGATAAAGGCTTTGCGATAAGGAGATAACAGTGTCTGACTGTTACTGACTTAGCAAAACACAAAATGTTGGGGTAACTCAGCGGGTCAGGCAGCATCTCTGGAGGGAATGGACAGATGACGTTTCAGGTCGAGACCCTTCTTCAGTCTGATCGTGGTGGGGGTGGGGTGGAAGTAAAAACCTGGAAGTGTGTGCCGGGGTGGGGGAGAGGGGGGGGGGGCAAAGCCTGGTGAGTGATAGGTGGATGCGAGTGAGGGGGGGAGGGAGGGGGGGGGGTTGGTGCTTGATTGGTGTACGGGTGGACAAGGGGAGTAAAGAGTGTGAGATAAGGAAGGCGTGACTTGTGAGGCCGGAGGAAAGGATGGAGGGGGGTAAGTGGAGGGAAGGGGGGGGTGGATAGTGGGAGAAATGGTCTTGTTACCAAGTGGGGCACAGGGAAGGGAAGGGCCTAGTAGAGAGAGGTTGGGAGGGGCATGTTGTTTGTGGTCTGTCAAATGTACCGAGTTACAGTGAAATTCTCTTTTACAGTTGAGTACAAGTACCACTGGACATTAGCACACCGATACTTCTTAGATCAGCATCTCAGATGCTGATTTTGGTCTCCTAATCTGAGGAAAGACATTCTTGCCATAGAGGGAGTACCGAGAAGGTTCACCAGACTGATTCCTGGGATGGCAGGATTTTCGTGTGAAGAAAGACTGGATAGACTCGGCTTGTACTCGCTAGAATTTAGAAGATTGAGGGGGGATCTTATAGAAATGTACCAAATTCTTAAGGGGTTGGACAGGCTAGATGCAGGAAGATTGTTCCCGATGTTGGAGAAGTCCAGAACAAGGGGTCACAGTTTAAGGATTAGGGGGAAGTCTTTTAGGACCGAGATGAGAATTTTTTTTTTTCACACAGAGAGTGGTGAATCTGTGGAATTCTCTGCCACAGAAAGTAGTTGAGGCCAGTTCATTGGCTATATTTAAGAGGGCATTAGATGTGGCCCTTGTGGCTAAAGGGATCAGGGGGTATGGAGAGAAGGCAGGTACAGGATATTGAGTTGGATGATCAGCCATGATCATATTGAATGGCGGTGCAGGCTTGAAGGGCCGAATGGCCTACTCCTGCACCTATTATTTATGTTTCTATGATACAGTGCAGGTAGCAGTGTTACACTGGGACAGTGTATGGAGTCGCCAGTTTGACGCCATCTCCAAGTCCCAGTTGTTGTAAGTGCAGGGGGGGGGGGTCTGTAGGTCCGTTGCCATGGCGACGTTGCAGGGTGGGCCTGGCCGAGCGTAGCCGCAGTGTCCTCCGCCGCCGCTCCACCGCTGCAGGCCGCGTGTGGTCCGGCATAATTACACAAGCTGGTGCCTCCACGTTTCGCCGCCATTTCAATTTCTGGCGCCCTTTCGTCCACCCGCTCGGTCTACCGGAACCGTTCCCGATCCAGGTAGGCCGCGGTTCACAAGTTCACAAGTTATAGGAGTACAATTAGGCCATTCGGCCCATCGAGTCCACTCCGCCATTCAATCAGGGCTGATCTCTGCCTCCTAATCCCATTTTCCAGCCTTCTCCCCATAGCCCTTGACACCCGTTCTAATCAAGAATTTGTCTATCTCTGGGTGATCTTCACAAGTGTCAGGAGCAGAATGAGGCCATTCGGCCCATCAAGTCTATGCCACCATTCAACCATGGCTGATCTATCTTTCCCTTTCAACCCCAATCTCCTCCCTTCGCCCCATAACCCCTGACCCCCTTACCAATCAAATTCTATCGAACTCTGCCTTAAAAATATCCACTGACTTGGCCTCCACAGCCCTCTGTGGCAACGTGTTCCACAGATTAACTACCCTCTGACCAAAGAAATTCCTCCTCACCTCCTTGCTAAAAGAGCGCCCTTTAAATCTGAGGCTGTGACCTCTGGTCCTAGACTCTCCCACCAGTGGAAACATCCTCTCCACATCCACTCTATCCAAGCCTTTCGTTATTCTGTAAGATTCAATGGGGTCCCCCCCTCAACCTTCTAAACTCCAGCGAGTACAGGCCCAGTGCCGACAAACGCTCATCTTATACGTTAACCCATTCATTCCTGCGCTTACAACAACTGAGGCTTGAAAATGGCGCCAAATCGGCGACTCTGCACACTGTCTCAGTCTACTGCTGATATACACTTAAACACATTGCCACAGGCAATGATAGTCCAATTCTACACGGCCATCGTAGAGTCTGTTCTCACCTTCTCCATCATGGTCTGGTTTGGCTCGGCCACCAAGCACGACACCTGGAGGCTGCAGCGAATCGTCCGATCAGCTGAGAAGGTTATTGGCTGCAACCTTCCCTCCATTGATGAACTGTACACTGCAAGGGCCAGGAAGCGAGCGGGTAAGATCATCTCTGACCCCTCTCATCCTGGCCACAAACTCTTTGAATCACTTCCCTCTGGAAGGCGACTCCGGGCTGTCAAAGCTGCCACAGCCAGACATAAAAACAGTTTTTATCCACGAGTAGTTGCTCTACTCAACAGCCAAAAATCTGTAGCCTCCCTTTGATCTGGTATTTTGTTGGTTCACATGCTTGATCAATGGTGTTTTATCATTAATGTTTTATTATTATTAATGTTTAGTGTTTTCTGAGTTATTCGCAACTGTCACTGTATGTCATGTTGTTACTTGTGGGCGGAGCACCAAGGCAAATTCCTTGTATGTGAATACTTGGCCAATAAACCTACTTGTACTGTAGCTGAGAGTTGCTTAAAGATTTGAAGACGTCAGCTTGCCTGATGCCAAAACCATTTATTTACCTTGGAACGGCAACACTGCCAGAGCTGCAAGAAATGGAAATGCTGTCAGTGAGGGGGAGCCCCCACAGACACATCTGCTCCACAAACAGGAACCGTTTAACGATGCGCTGATAACACGGTCTACCTTCCTTTACGAGACTTTCTTTCATATAACCATACAACCATATAACAATTACAGCACGGAAACAGGCCATCTCGGCCCTACAAGTCCGTGCCGAACAACTTTTTTCCCTTAGTCCCACCTGCCTGCACTCATACCATAACCCTCCATTCCCTTCTCATCCATATGCCTATCCAATTTATTTTTAAATGATACCAACGAACCTGCCTCCACCACTTCCACTGGAAGCTCATTCCACACCACTACCACTCTCTGAGTAAAGAAGTTCCCCCTCATGTTACCCCTAAACTTCTGTCCCTTAATTCTGAAGTCATGTCCTCTTGTTTGAATCTTCCCTATTCTCAAAGGGAAAAGCTGATCCACATCAACTTTGTCTATCCCTCTCATCATTTTAAAGACCTCTATCAAGTCCCCCCCTTAACCTTCTGCGCTCCAGAGAATAAAGACCTAACTTATTCAACCTTTCTCTGTAACTTAGTTGTTGAAACCCAGGCACCAGTCGGAAGAATTTGCTTCAGACTTTCCCCAATCTTCTGTTTTAAAATAATAAAGGGGCCACAAACTGAAACTGGTGTCAGGGTTTACGGGGAGAAGGCAGGAGAATGGGGTTAGGAGGGAGAGATAGACCAGCCACGATTGAATAGCGGAGTTGACGTGATGGGCCGAATGGCCAAATTCTGCTCCCATCACTTATGAATGTCAATGAATCAGTCTTGATCATAATGCCCCTGTCCCACTTAGGAAACCTGAACGGAAACCTCTTGAGACTTTGCGCCCCACGCGGTTCCCGGAGGTTTTTGTCAGTCTCCCTACCTGCTTCCACCACCTGCAACCTCCGGCAACCACCTGCAACCTCCGGGAACCGCACGGAAACCTTGGGTGGGGCGCAAAGTCTCCAGAGGTTTCCGTTCAGGTTTCCTAAGCGGGACAGGGGCATTAGGAAGGTAGACAAAATTGCAGGAGAAACTCAGCGGGTGCGGCAGCATCTATGGAGCGAAGGAAATAGGCGACGTTTCGGGCCGAAAGCTAGGGCGAAGGAAATAGGAAATAGGTAACGTTTCGGGCCGAACCCCTTCGGGATTCGGCCAGAAACGTTGCCTATTTCCTTCGCTCCATAGATGCTGCCGCACCCGCTGAGTTTCTCCAGCAATTTTGTCTACCTTCGATTCTCCAGCATCTGCAGTTCCTTCTTGAACATTTGATCATAAGGAAGTTGTTAAGCTTCTTGCCCCCATTAGTTTTTAGTTTAGTTACGTTCCAGAACAAGGGGTCACAGTTTAAGGATAAGGGGGAAATCTTTTAGGACCGAGATGAGGAAAACATTTTTCACACAGAGAGTGGTGAATCTGTGGAATTCTCTGCCACAGAAGGTAGTTGAGGCCACAGTTCATTGGCTATATTTAAGAGGGAGTTACATGTGGCTAAAGGGATCAGGGGGTATGGAGAGAAGGCAGGTACAGGATACTGAGTTGGATGATCATCCATGATCATATTGAATGGCGGTGCAGGCTTGAAGGGCCGAATGGCCTACTCCTGCACCTATTTTCTATGTTTCTATGTTTCGTTTAGTTACGTTTTGTTAAGTTATGTTTAGTTTTTTTTTCAGTTTAGTTTAGCTTCAGTTTCTAATAAAGCCCAGGAGAGGAAGGGGTTTAAGTCAAAAGGTTTCAGCAGCTTTGCTTTACTGGACAAATGGACATACAAGGAACTGTAGATAAAGACATAGTCATAGAGTCATACAACGCGGATTGAGGTATCTGGAACAAGGGTCACCAACTTCTCCACTACCAAATAAGGGACAAAACTGTTTTTACTGTATTTTAATGTTGCTGCTTTTAATTTATTTGTACTGTTTCATCAGGGACAGGATTGTTTTTACTGTTATTATGTGTGAAATGTTTAAGTTTCATGTGCGATGCTCCGGTATTCCCTGGGGAACGTCCTCTCATTTTGCACTGTACAATTGTTGCTTTGTAAGATGACAATAAAGGTTGGTTGATTGATTGATTGATTGATTGATTGATTGATTGATTGATTGATTGATTGATTGATTGATTGATTGATTGAAGTCCCGATGAGGCCGCGATCGGCCGCCTCACCCGGCCTAGGGGCCACATTTTTGGGGGGGGGGACGTCCAGGGGGGGATTTCAAGTCCGGTCTCGGAAATGTATCCGGATTAAAGGAGTTGCCGGACCACCAGTTGGTGGAAAATCGTTGGTGGAACCTGTGACTCCTGTCCTATCAACCTCTGGCGTTCCTGAGAAAACAATCCAAGTCTGTCCGTGCCTGGTGAAAATTCATCAACCTTAGTTTTGGCAGCACGATGGCGCAGCGGTAGAGTTGCCGCCTCACAGCGCCGCAGGCCCGGCTTCGATCCCGACCACGGGTGCTGTCTGTACGGAGTTCGCACGTTCTCCCCGTGACCTGCGTGGGTTTTCTCCGGGATCTTTGGTTTCCCCCCCCCACGCTCCAAAGACGTACAGGTTTGCAGGTTAATTGGCTTGGTGTAAATGTAAAAAATGTCCCCAGTGTGTGTAGGATGGTGTTAATGTGCGGGGATCGCTGGTCGGCGCGGACTCGGTGGGCCGAAGGGCCTGTTTCCGTGCTGTATCTCTAAATTAAACTAAAAACAAAATTTAATTGAGTCTCAACTGCAATTGGGAGGTGCCGGCAGTTCCTAGTTCCCACCACTAGGTCAAAATACGGGACAAATTCCCGACGGCGGTTCGTTGACCGACTTGGCCGTGTCTGGGTGAATGATGAGTTGGCCCCGGGTGCTGGACTGCACACAAAGCCCAGCCGGCGGGGCCAGCTGAGGAGTTTTGGCCCGGGGGCCGCGCGTAAAGTCCGGCGCCCCGTCCAACTCACGAACCGATGATCGGCTGTGAGAAGGAGGGGGGGTGGTGGTGGTGTCGGCGGTCAGCGAAGGTCCGAAGGTCGGACAGCTGGCCGGGCTGCCGACCGACCGACGGGGCCACGGGCGAGGCGCTGGTGCTGCTGCTGCTGCTGCTGCTGCACTCCATGGGCTGCACTACGTCGGGACGGGTGGGGCGGGTCCGGACGCGGCGCTCCGACCCGACAGTCCCCTCGACCCGAGTAGTAGCGGTCAAATACGGGACAAGGGCGGATATGCAGGGTTCTAGTGGGATAGAGGTTTTGTGCAGGTAGATAAGAGATGGTCTTGGCATTGAGTTTGGCATAGACATTGTGGGCCGAAGGGCCTTTCTTGCGCTGTCCTGTTCTATGTTCTATAACAGGGCAAGGGAAGAGATGTGTACACTGTGGGCAGATGAAGAACACGCGCCTCTGATGAAGGAGATGATAAATATGGCTTTGCACTTTAATCATAAGTATTAAGTCATATATTTAACTTGAACCAACCCACACCACACACATATACGTAAATGTGACCACAAGAAAGACTTGCCTTACTATGACTCAACTGTCTCAAAACACTCATACAGCTCCCAAAATAGGACTGTTGCTTTCAAAACATCTCATCTTCATGTCATAGCAACAGTAATAGGCCAATCCTCCCCATCGAGTCTTCTCCGCCATTCAATCATGGCTGATCTATCTCTCCCTCCTAACCCCATTCTCCTGCCTTTTCCCCATAACCTCTGACACCCATACTAATCACAAATCTATCTATCTCTGCCTTAAATACTGTATATCCACTGACTTGGCCTCCACTGCCTTCTATGGCAAAAAAGTCCACAGATTCACCGCCCTCTGACTTAAGAAATTCCTCCTCACCTCCTTTAATTTTGAGGCTGTGACCTCTGGTCCTAGACTCTCCCACTGGTGGATACATCTTCTCCCTTACCAATCAAATTCTATCGAACTCTGCCTTAAAAATATCCACTGACTTGGCCTCCACAGCCTTCTGTGGCAACGTGTTCCACAGATTCACCACCCTCTGACCAAAGAAATTCCTCCTCACCTCCTTGCTAAAAGAGCTCCCTTCAATTCTGAGGCTGTGACCTCTGGTCCTAGACTCTCCCACTGGTGGATACATCCTCTCCACATCCACTCCATCCAAGCCTTTCACTATTCTGTACGTTTCAATGAGGTCCCCCCTCATTCTTCTAAACTCCAGCGAGTACAGGCCCAGTGCCGACAAACGCTCATCATATGTTAACCCACTCATTCCTGGGATCATTCTCGTAAACCTCCTCTGGACCCTCTCCAGAGCCAGCACATCCTTCCTCAGATACGGTGCCCAAAATTGCTCACAATATTCCACATGGCAAGTCCTTTCATTCCCCTTTTCTGGACGGACGATGACAGCGAAACATGGAAGATGGACACGAGAGCAGAAGAATCCAGGAATGCTGCCTGTCCTGCTGAGTTACTCCAGCGTTTTGTGTCTTTCTCCAGAGATGCTGCCTGACCTGCTGAGTCACTTTTGTCTCCTGCAGATCCTTGTTTCGACTAAGGTCAGTTTGGAAATGGGAAGGGGAGTTACAATGGTTCACAGCCGGGAGATCCAGCAGGCCTTGGCGGACCAGTTAGTTGGAGGATTCTGCTCCCATCTAGAAAGTTCCCTTTCCCCTGACTCTCAGCCTGAAAGAAGGGTCTCGACTCGAAACATCAGCTGTTCCTTTTCTCCAGAGATGCTGCCTGACCCGCTGAGTTACTCCAGCCCTTTGTGCCTCTAATCCTGTTCACAGCTCCTTGAGGTTTATTCTGAACCCTCCCCACATTTAAATACCACAAACCCTCCCCCAACTTGACTAGTATGGGGGTCAGGGTTTATGGGGAGAAGGCAAGAGAATGGGGTTAAGAGGGAAAGTTAGATTCAGAGACAGTTTCTTCCCAGCTGTTATCAGGCAACTGAATCATCCTACCACAACTAGAGAGCAGCGCTGAACTACTATCCATCGCTTTGGTGACCCCTCGGACTCTCCTTGATCGGACTTTACTGGCTTTACCTTGCGCTGAACGTCATTCACTTATCATGTATCTATACACTGTAAATTGATCGATTGTAATCATGTATTGTCAATAACAATAGACAACAGGTGCAGGAGTAGACCATTTGGCCCTTCGAACCAGCACCGCCATTCAATGTGATCATGACTGATCATCCCCAATCAGTACCCCGTTCCTGCCTTCTCCCCATATCCCCTGACTCCGCTATTTTTAAGAGCCCTATCCAGCTCTCTCTTGAAAGCATCCAGAGAACCTGCCCCCACCGCCCTCTGAGGCAGAGAATTCCACAGACTCACCACTCTCTGTGAGAAAAAGTGTTTCCTCGTCTCCGTTCTAAATGGCTTACTCTTTATTCTTAAACTGTGTGTGGCACCTGGTTCTGGACTCCCCCAACATCGGGAACATGTTTCCTGCCTCTAGCGTGTCCAAGCCCTTAACAATCCTGTCTTTCCCCTGACTGGTTGGCACGCAACAAATGCTTTTCACTGTACCTCGGTACACATGACAATAAACCAAACTGAACTACTCAACTGATTAAATGGCGGGGTAGTCTTGATGGGCCAAATGGCCTAATTCTGCTATTCCTAGTCACCTATTTCCTTCGCTTCATAGATGCTGCCTCACCCGCTGAGTTTCTCCAGCATTTTTGTCTACCCTCGATTTTTCCAGCATCTGCAGCTCTTAAACAATAAAGGGAAGACCATTTAGATCGGTCTCGAAAGGCGGCCAGAAATGTCACATGAGGAACTTGACCTTTAACACAGAAGAAATAGTTCAAGAGCAATACAAACAAACAAACTTACTACCATTCTGGAAGTATGATGAATTAGTTTTAAAACCTAGCCTTGCTGGAGCCAAAGTTATTATTTTAAGTGTTAACTTGACAATATCTCGAGGGTTACAAGAGGAGGCCGAGGAGAAAGTCAGACTCGCTCTCCATCCTGTTGTGTTTTATAGTAACCTCTTGGCTATTTAACGTCTAAGTGGGCTTTCTTGTATGAGGCCTCTTTAAAATGAACATGTCGTAAAATGAAACTCCTCGTTTAGTTTAGTATAGAGATACAGTGCGGCAACAGGCCCTTCGGCCCACCGGGTCCGTGCCGACCAGCGATCCCCGTGCTTTATTACTACCCTACACACACCAGGAACAATTTGACACATATACCCAGGCTAATTGATATACAAACCCGTACGTCTTTGGAGTGTGGGAGGAAACCGAAGATCTCGGAGAAAACCCACGCGGGTCACGGGGAGAACGTGCAAACTCCGTACAGACAGCACCCGCTGCGCCACCGTGATGCCCCCAGCTCTCCATTCTTCATTCATTCTTCAGTACATGCTGGGTTAGACATTTTTTTAACCATTTTTTTTTAAACCTGTGGGTAAATGCGTACTTTACAAACCGCGTCAACGGCCACCGGCTTAACCGTGAACCAGTCTTACCCCGGTCATTCCCTCTTCACCAAGGAACTGGTAGGGCCACAAATACGGCATGGCGGGGCAGCGGTAGAGTTGCTGTCTCACAGCGCCAGAGACCCGGGTTCGATCCCGACTACGGGTGCTGTCTGTACGGAGTTTGTACGTTCTCCCCATGACCCGCGTGGGTTTTCTCCGAGATATCCGGTTTCCTCCCACACTCCAAAGACGTGCCGGTTTGTAGGTTAATTGGCTTTGGTATAAGTGTAAATTGTCCCTAGTGTGTGCAGGATAGTGTTCAAAAGGGAACTGCAGATGCTGGAATATCGAAGGTACACAAAATTGCTGGGGAAACTCAGCGGGTGCAGCAGCATCTATGGAGCGAAGGAAATAGGCGACGTTTCGGGCCGAAACCCTTCTTCAGACTGATGGATAGTGCAGGATAGTGTTAGTGTGCGGGGATCGCTGGTCGGTGCGGACTTGGTGGGTAGTAGGGCCAGTTTACCACACTACATCTCTAAACTAAACTGAAACTGCAGATGCTGGTTTAAAAAAAAAAGACAAAAAATGCAATACTTGCTAAACACAGTGAAGCCAAGATCCCAAAGGAACAGGATGGAAACATCACTTAGTAGAGGGGATAGATTTAAGGTGAAAGAGGCAAAGCTTAAAGGAGTGTTTTTTTACCCAGTGGCTGCCGGTGATGGAGGCAGATATGATAGTGGCATTTAAGAGACATTTGGACAGAACAAGGATACGCAGGGAATGGAAACCATGCATTATGTGCAGGCAGATAAGAGTTGGTCTTGGCATTATGTACGGCACTGACATTGTGGGCCGAAGGGCCTGTTCCAGAGCTGTGCGGTGCAGAAAGGAACTGCAGATGCCGATTTTACCCGGATATCATAGACACAAAGTGCTGGAGTAACTCAGCGGGTCAGGCAGCATCTCCGGAGAAAAAGGACAGGTGACGTTTGGGGTCGGGAAGGGTTGGGTCTGACACTTAGATGGGGCGTGTTGGTCGGCAGGGGCAAGTTGGAGCAGCCTGTTTCCACGCTATATGATTCTATGATGTGAAGATGTGCCGTGACCCGTTTGCACAGCCCATGCTTGGATTACTTTGGTGCTCGAGTCATTCTAGGAATTTCCGCTCTAAAATTGCCACGACAAAGCGAAAATGTCCCAGCTCAGCACAAAGTACCCAGGGAGAATAACCGCACGTTAGCAAGTAACCTGGTCAATGGTCGACTCCAGGGTCCAGAGGTCACCTCGCAAATGGTTACTGGCTCAGCACTCAATGAAGCAATGGGTAGCAAGCAAGAGTTGCAATCTGGGGCCAGGATCACTGCAATTTAGAAGGATGAGAGGATATCTAATAGAAATATGTAAAATTCTTAAGACAATGAGCTAGATAGGGCTCTTAAAAATAGCGCAGTCAGGGGATATGGGGAGAAGGCAGGAATGGGGTACTGATTGGGGATGATCGGCCATGATCACATTGAATTGCGGTGCTGGCTCGAAGGGCCGAATGGCCTACTCCTGCACCTATTGTCTATTGTCTATTGAATGGACAGGCGAGATGCAGGAAAAATGTTCCCGATGTTGGGGGAGTCCAGAACCAGGGGTCACACACAGTTTAGGACTGAGATGAGGAAAAACATTTTCACCCAGAGGGTTGTGAATCTGTGGAATTCTCTGCCACAGAAGGCAGCGGAGGCCAATTCACTGGATGTTTTCAAGAGGGAGTTAGACAGATCTCTTAGGGCTAACGGAATCAAGGGATATGGGGAGACAGCAGGAACGGGGCACTGATTTTGGATGATCATATTGAATGGCGGTGCTGGCTCGAAGGGCCGAATGGCCTACTGGATCTATTTTCTATGTTTCTATGCGATGACACAGAGTAACACACATGGACCCAGCGTAGGGGGATGGGGCCGCTGAGAGCAAAGGGGGACTGGGGGGTGGGGGGGTGGGGGGGTGGTGGAGGGGAAGGGGGGTTGGGTCAGAAGGAAGAGGGACTACCTTTGTGACTTTGTCGTTGTCCTATACGTGGCGACACGTTCACACTTGTACTGTACACGCACAAAGAATCTCACTGCACCAAGTACACCTGACTATAAAATATCGATCAATCGATCTAATCAATCAAGTATCGCTGTAGGTAATGTGACAGTTTAATGAATGAATAGATCACAGCAACACTGTGTGTTCATGAGTGATAGGAGCAGAATTAGGCCATTCAGCCCATCGAGTCTACTCCGCCATTCAATCATGGCTGATCGATCTTTCCCTCTCTACCCCATTCTCCTGAAGGGCCTGTTCTTGTGATGTACTGCCATATGCTCTATCTTCTATTGTTCTTTGTCAGGTACACTGAGGTGCAGTGAATTGTAAAGGATCTAATTGGCCAGTTTAGAAGCGTTTGCCCTTGACTCATACTCGCAGCATGGTCAACACAAGGTCCTGGGAGGTCTTTGTAACTCTCCTTCATGCTCGAGAGTAGTCCCCATGTACTCGAGGCCTCAGTTAGGTCGCGGCATTTTATTTAGCATGCTGAAAAATGCCAGCGAGTGAAAAAAGGTCGCCATGGAAAAAATCTATATATTTTTTACTCGGGGTTTAGTCGAGGTAGGTTGTAGTAGGTCAGCATGTTAGTCGTAGGTAATCGAGGGTAGTCGAAGGTAGTTGTAGATAGTCTTCATCATAGTCGAGGGAGGTGTTCAACATATTCGTAGAAGGTTCTCTACATAGTCGAGGAAGGTTGTTCTACAACACAACCATGACATACTCTCCTAAACTGTTCTACACTCGCTAATTAGGTCTCCGCAGTGGGACAGGCCCTTAAGGGAAGTGAAGTTGGTGATTAGTTTGGGTGTCCGGGGCTATAAGATCAGAAGTTCATGTGATCGGAGCAGAATTAGGCCATTCGGCCCGTCACGTCTACTCCGCCATTCAATCGTGGCTGATTCGATCTTTCCCTCTCAACTCCATTCTCCCGCCTTCTCCCCGTAACCTTTGAAGTACCAATCGATCGCAGCTTTATAAATACCCATTGACTTGGCCTCAACAGCCGACAATGAATTCCACAGATTCACCACCCTCTGGCTAAAGATATTCCTCCTCATCTCATGAGTTCAAAAGTAATAGGAGCAGAATCAGGCCATTCGGTCCATTGAGTCAAATCTACCATTCATTCATGGCTGATCTGTCTTTCCTTCTTCATTAATTCCACAGACTCACCGCCCTCTGGAAAATAAATGACTCTTTCTTTGATGTTTCAGGTCACCTACCCCCCCCCTCCCCCCTCCCTCCCCCCCCCCCACCTCCCCACCACAATCAGTCTGTAGAAGGGTCTCAACCAGAAACGTCACCTATCCACGTTCTCCAGAGATGCTGCCTGACCCGCTGAGTTACTCCAGCACTTTGTGTCAATCTTTGTAAATCAGCATCTGTGGTTCCTGGTATCTCCTAATGAAAACGTACTATTTCATCAAACGTACCGTGGACAATAGTGCCACCATCTGGTAGCAAAATTGTATTAAAAAAATATATTTTTTGTCTTGTTTAGTTTAGTATTTTTTTAGTTTAGAGATACAGCGCGGAAACAGGCCCCTCGACCCACCGAGTCCACACCGACCAGCGATCCCCGCACTAATACTACCCTACACACACTAGGGACAATTTTACACTCATACCAAGCCAAGTAACATACAAACCTGCACGTCTTTGGAGTGTGGGAGGAAACCGAAGATCTCAACATGCCCCATCTACACTCATCCCACCTGCCCGTTGGCCCATATCCCTCAAACCTGCCCTGTCCAGGCACCTGTCCAAATGTCTCTTCGATGTTCTCACCTTCTCCATCATGGTCTGGTTTGGCTCGGCCACCAAGCACGACATCCAGAAGTGAATCGTCCGATCAGCTGAGAAGGTTATTGGCTGCAACCTTCCCTCCATTGATGAACTGTACACTGCAAGGGCCAGGAAGCGAGCGGGCAAGATCATCTCTGACCACTCTCACCCTGGCCACAAACTCTTTGAATCACTTCCGAAGGCGACTCCGGACTGTTGAAACAGCCAGACATTGAAACAGCTTTTTTCCACTTGACTTCCCAACCCTTATACCCAATACTCTGAGTACTGAAGGCCAATGTGCCAAAAGCCTTCTTGACCGCCCTGTCTATTAAGGTTGTTGACGGCTTGGACACACTAGAGGCAGGAAACATGTTCCCGATGTTGGGGGAGTCCAGAACCAGGGGCCACACACAGTTTAAGAATAAGGAGTAAGCCATTTAGAACGGAGACGAGGAACACTTTTTCTCACAGAGAGTGGTGAGTCTGTGGAATTCTCTGCCTCAGAGGCTGGTTCTCTGGATACTTTCAAGAGAGAGCTAGATAGGGCTCTGAAAGATAGCGGAGTCAGGGGATATGGGGAGAAGGCAGGAACGGGGTATGGATGATCAGCCATGATCACATGAATGGCGGTGCTGGCTCGAAGGGCCGAATGGCCTACTCCTGCACCTGTTGTCTATTGTCTATTGACTCTTGACGGTTCTTCGTTGGTTTCCACAGCACACAGGTAACATGCTGCAGAGCCACCTCACTTACCATTGCATTTTCCCAATGAAGAATAATAGCTCAAACATACTCGAACATTATTTGACAAATTCTTATTTAGTTCAAGAGAGTCTGCAAATGTTTACATTGTTCCCTCAAAAAAATATGCATTTACAATACAAAATTCTTCAAGTATATATAAAAAATAAATTAATTAATGAACCCTTCATGACATTGAAGTAGTTAATATATTTGTTATGTTGTAAATAGAGTCATAGAGTGTTATAGCGTGGAAACAGGCCCTTCAGCCCAACTTGCCCACACCGGCCAACATGTCCCAGCCACACTAGTCCCACGTGCCTTCGTTTGGCCCATATCCCTCCAAACCTGTCCTTTCCATGTACCTGTCTAACTGTTTCTTAAGATTTCAAAAAGGAACTGCAGATGCTGGAATATCGAAGGTACACAAAATTGCTGGGAAACTCAGCGGGTGCAGCAGCATCTATGGAGCGAAGGAAATAGGCAACGTTTCGGGCCGAAACGTCGCCTATTTCCTTCGCTCCATAGATGCTGCTGCACCCGCTGAGTTTCCCCAGCAATTTTGTGTACCTGTTTCTTAAGATTGTTTGTTCCAATGAGATTGAAACATTGGTCATTCAGACTAGAGTGTGATCGATGATTAAAGAGTTTAGTTTAGAGATACAGCGTGGAAACAGGCCCTTCGGCCCACCGGGTCTGTGCCGACCAGCGATCCCCGCACGATAACACTCCCCTGCACACTAGGGATTAATTTATAAAAAGCCTTTGGAGTGTGGGCGGGAACCGGAGCACCCGGAGAAAACCCACGCAGGTCACGGGGAGAACGTACAGGCAGCGCCCGTAGTCAGGATGGGTCCCGGGTCTCTGGCGCTGTGAGGCAGCGACTCTACCCGCTGCGCCACTGGGTTTCTCGAGGGACGGGCCAGAGTATCTGCGAGGGTCACTGGGAGTTGCAGGCTTTGCCCGCGTAACACTGGCAGGTAAATCTCTCCGCCATCTCCAGTAAATCCTCCAGTGAGGCTCGGCCGGTTACCTGCAGCTGACCGTTGGCTTTCCGACGGATCTTGAAGTGGTTGGGGTTGAGGTGCAGGTAATGGTCGGAGTCCCAGCGCCTCCTCAAACACCGGCCCTTGTCCCCACACAGCTCCCGGCTGCACAGTCTGGCGGCATGGGTCACGTTGAGGACGTAGAGATTCAGGACATCGTCCATGTGGCTCTGCAGCATGTTACACGTGTGCTGTGGAAACCAACGAAGAACCGTCAAGAGTCAATAGACAATAGACAATAGACAATAGACAATAGGTGCAGGAGCAGGCCCTTCGAGCCAGCACCGCCATTCAATGTGATCATGGCTGATCATCCCCAATCAATACCCCCCCGTTCCTGCCTTCTCCCCATATTCCAGGAAGATTGCTCCCGATGTTGGGGAAGTCCAGGACAAGGGGTCACAGCTTAAGGATAAGGGGGAAATCCTTTAAAACCGAGATGAGAAGAACTTTTTCACACAGAGAGTGGTGAATCTCTGGAACTCCCTGCCACAGAGGGTAGTCGAGGCCAGTTCATTGGCTATATTTAAGAGGGAGTTAGATGTGGCCCTTGTGGCTAAAGGGATCAGGGGGTATGGAGAGAAGGCAGGTACGGGATACTGAGTTGGATGATCAGCCATGATCATATTGAATGGCGGTGCAGGCTCGAAGGGCCGAATGGCCTACTCCTGCACCTAATTTCTATGTTTCTATGTTTCTATTCCCTGACTCCGCTATTTTTAAGAGTGTTTTATTGTCATATGTCCCGGATGGGATAATGAAATTCTTACTTGCTGAAGCACAACAGAATATGTGAATATGTGAACATTGCATATAACGGGGGAAGAGACAAAAAGGATACATTTCTATAAATAACAAATATGGTGCAATAATAATATAGCCTTTTGGAGTTCAGAACTCAGAGCTCATTCATTGATGTGTTTAATAGGCTGATGGCTGTGGGGAAGCAGCTGTTCCAGAACCTGGACGTTACAGTTTTCAGGCTCCTGTACCTTCTTCCCGATGGCAATAGACAATAGACAATTGGTGCAGGAGTAGGCCATTCGGCCCTTCGAGCCAGCACCGCCATTCAATGTGATCATGGCTGATCATCCCCAATCAGTACCCCGTTCCTGCCTTCTCCCCATATCCCGTGACTCCGCTATTTTTAAGAGCCCTATCTAGCTCTCTCTTGAAAGCATCCAGTGAACCGGCCTCCACCGCCCTCTGAGGCAGAGAATTCCACAGCCTCACCACTCTCTGTGAGAAAAAGTGTTTCCTCGTCTCCGTCTAAATGGCTTACTCCTATTCTTAAACTGTGTGGCCCCCTGGTTCTGGACACCCCCCCCCAACATCGGGAACACGTTTCTCTTCGGACTGAAGAAAAGTCTGAACCGAAACGTTGCCCATTCCTTCTCTCCAGAGATGCTGCCTCACCCGCGGAGTTACTCCAGCATTTTGTGTCTATCTTTAACATTGATCAGGTTGATGTGAACTGTGACGAGAATGAAATGGCCAAATCCTTACGTTATTTATCGTTGTGTTTGAGCTCTCCCAAACCACGATCCCAGCAGCTCCAAGCGCGGCGCTCTCCCCGATCGTACTGACGAGGTCAGCCTGAGGAACCAACAAACAGGTGAAAGACTATCACTATACAATCTCACTCCACTCAAAACACACGTGGTGGACACAAAGTGCAACAGGCAGCACCTCTGGAGAGAAGGAATGGGTGACGTTCTGGGTTGAGGCCCCTTCTTCAGACTGAGAGACACAGAGATAAGGAAGTGTAAGGTGTGAGAAGGAGACATCAAATGGGATGATGCTCAAGGTCATTGTTAGGTTGGAGAAGGTGAGTATGAAGAATACAGAAATACAGTTTAATTAATGGGGGCTGTCTGTTTAAAGTTACCCCTCAGGTTCCTATTAAATCTTTCCCCTCTCACCTTAAACCTATGTCGTCTGGTTCTCGATTCCTCCTACTCTGAGCAAGAGTCCCACTGTGTCTATCTGACCAATTCCTCTCACGATTTTGTACACTCCTATAAGATCGCACCTCATCCTCCTGCGCTCCAAGGAGTAGAGTCCCAGCCTGCTCAACCTCTCCCTGTAGCTCACACCCTCGAGTCCTGGCAACAACCTCGTAGCCATATAACCACATAACAATTGCAGCACGGAAACAGGCCATCTCGGCCCTTCTAGTCCGTGCCGAACACATAATCTCCCCTAGTCCCATCTACCTGCACTCAGACCATAACCCTCCATTCCTTTCCCGTCCATATACCTATCCAATTTATTTTTAAATGATAAAATCGAACCTGCCTCCACCACTTCCACTGGAAGCTCATTCCACACAGCTACCACTCTCTGAGTAAAGAAGTTCCCCCTCATGTTACCCCTAAACTTTTGTCCCTTAATTCTCAAATCATGTCCTCTTGTTTGAATCTTCCCTACTCTCAATGGAAAAAGCTTGTCCACGTCAACTCTGTCTATCCCTCTCATCATTTTAAAGACCTCTATCAAGTCTCCCCCTTAACCTTCTGCGCTCCAAAGAATAAAGACCTAACTTGTTCAACCTTTCTCTGTAACTTAGGTGCTGAAACGCAGGCAACATTCTAGTAAATCTCCTCTGTACTCTTTCTACTTTGTTGACATCCTTCCTAAAATCTTCTCTGTACCCTTTCCAGTCCAACGAATACAGTCTAAGTTCCAGGGAATAAGCCAATCCCAATATATGCCCTGGGCGGCAATGTTCCACATCTCTTTGGGATGTAGCCCAGAATTCCTGAAGTACATCAAGAAAACAGAGGTCCTTCTACCATCTGACCGGCCGGCCGTAAGAAAGGTTTCCTCTGATACCAATCCCAGCGAGTCGAGCTGCCCAGACCACAGAGTGAACCGCAACATTTTATATATATATTTGTTTTAATCCCACATCTGTCGTACTGCAGTTGTACAGAGCCCTAGTGAGACCACACCTGGAGTATTGTGTGCAGTTCTGGTCCCCGAATTTGAGGAAGGACATTCTTGCTATTGAGGGAGTGCAACGTAGGTTTACAAGGTTAATTCCCGAGATGGCGGGACTGTCATATGCTGAGAGAATGGAGCGGCTGGGCTTGTACACTCTGGAGTTTAGAAGGATGAGAGGTTATCTCATTGAAACATATAAGATTGTTAAGGGCTTGGACACGCTGGAGGCAGTAAACATGTTCCCGATGTTGGGGGAGTCCAGAACCAGGGGCCACAGTTTAAGAATAAGGAGTAAGCCATTTAGAATGGAGACGAGGAAACACTTTTTCTCACAGAGAGTTGTGAGTGTGTGGAATTCTCTGCCTCAGAGGCCGGTTCTTTGGCTTACCCCTTATCCTTAAACTGTGGCCCCTGGTTCTGGACTCCCTCAACATCGTGAACACGTTTCCTGCCTCTAGTGTGTCCAAACCGTTAATGAATGAATGAATGAATGAATAAGTTTATTGGCCAGGTATGTTCACATACAAGGAATTTGCCTTGGTGCTCCGCCCGCAAGTGACAACAGGACATACTGTGACATAAAAGAACTGAAGATGCTGGTTTACACCGAAGATAGACTAAAAAAGCTGGAGTAAGTCAGCGGGTTAGGCAGCATCGCTGGAGAGAAGGAATGGGTGACGTTTCGGGATGAGACCCTTCTCTGGCTTTTTGTGGCTATCGAGAGCCTTCACCCTATTCAGAGGTGTCAGGGGTTATGGGGAGAAGGCAGGAGAATGGGGTTAGGAGGGAGAGATAGATCAGCCACGATTGAATGGTGGAGTAGACTTGATGGGCTGAATGGCCTAATTCTGCTCCTACCTTTTATGATATGTCTCTGCTGTTACTTGTGTTTGCTCGTTTGATGAGCGAAGGGCCTGTCCCACTTGGCCGTCATTTGCGCGTGACGTAGATGACGGGCGAAGATTTTGTACATCGCAAAATTCTGGGATGTCGCGAGCGGCCTATGTCATTGCGCACCATGCACGCATCACGTGCGTGTCACGTCGCGAGCGTCGTGCGTCAAGACGCGTAAATGATGTCGCGTAATTTACCCGCGAATGACGCCCAATTGGGACAGCCCCTTAATTCATCAAACGAGCAAACACAAATAACAGCAGAGACACATCATAAAAGATAGGAGCAGAATTAGGCCATTCGGCCCATCAAGTCTACTCCACCATCCAATCATGGCTGATCTATCTCTCCCTCCTAACCCCATTCTCCCACCTAGCCCCTGACACCTCCGAATAAGGCTGAAGGCTCTCGATAGCCACAAAAAGCCAGAGAAGGGTCTCATCCCAAAATGTCACCCATTCCTTCTCTCCAATGTCACCCATTCCTTAACCCAACTGGTCTTGTTGCGATTACCTGAGAGAGGGATTCGTTGAAGGCATCGCGAAGACGACCCTGGTGTAGACGTATACAGGGATGGTGTGTTGCTCTGTGGAGAGTGCGGCCACCCTCATTGCTTCCTGCACCTGGTTGCGCACAAAGAGTTTGGCCTTGTCTGTCGACTGGATGGCCTTGGGCAGATAGACGCTGGGGTAGAGCGCTGTACTCTCCCGCCAGAGCCAGGCCAGCTGGTTGTTCCGTGAGACTGCCCGCTGCGGGCACCTCCCGGTGTAGGTCCGGTTGCGGCCCCTCATCCTGCCCATTTATTGTTGTAACAGTTGGGGACGGTAGAAGCCCCACAGGTGGCGTGGCCTCAGCTTCTTGGCCAGCTGCAGGACTTAACCAGGAAGGTCCTCGCGCCTCCTCGAACTCGGCCCTTGGCGATGGCCGTAGCGTTCGGCCGGGTCACCGAGAGGTCCCTCTGCTGCACCAACTCCACGGACTGGCGCTGGTAGACGGACATGCGGCGCCAGTTCCGGCCCCAGACCGGCCGCCAGCTCTCCCAGTCGATGACCGCCAGACCCCTGGACGTGTTGGACGGGATGAGCTGGCCGATGTCCAGCCCGGCTTTCAGCAGGTGCCCGGACATGTCGGCCTGCTGCGGGACCCCGCCGTTCACCTCCCGGCCGCTCGGCCCGTCGTAGTGCGGGTAGCGGCCGATCATGCCGTTGAAGAATATCCGCACGTCCTGCTGGAAGGGGCTGGGGCGGGTGGTGGACACCATCGGGAACGACGCCAGGTTGAGGGCGACGCCAAACTTGCTGGTGCACAGCTCGGACGGAGCATTCCAGAGCGCGAGGAAGGGGAAACTCCGGCGCAGAGGGGCCGCGGTCTGGGGAAGTAGCGGCGCGTCGGAGGATGCCGCAACGATGCACCAGAGGTGCCACCAAACCACCAGGCTTTTCACACACCCACGTCCCACAGGGCCCATCCCCACAGCCACTTCACCACCCCTACGAAAACAAAAGGAGGAAACATAATTTCTCTCGTTAGACAAGCTAGATGCAGGAAAAACGTTCCCAATGTTGGGCGAGTCCAGAACCAGGGGCCACAGTCTTAGAATAAAGGGGAGGCCAATTAAGACTGAGGTGAGAAAAAACTTTTTCACCCAGAGAGTTGTGAATGTGTGGAATTCCCTGCCACAGAGGGCGGTGGAGGCCAAGTCACTGGAGAGAGAGTTAGATAGGGCTCTAGGGGCTAGTGGAGTCAAGGGATATGGGGAGAAGGCAGGCACGGGTTATTGATAGGGGACGATCAGCCATGATCACATTGAACGGCGGTGCTGGCTCGAAGGGCCAAATGGCCTCCTCCTGCACTTATTTTCTATGTTTTCTAGACAATAGACAATAGGTGCAGGGGTAGGCCATTCGGCCCTTCGAGCCAGCACCGCCATTTACTGTGATCATGGCTGATCATCCACATTCAGTACCCCGTTCCTGCCTTCGCCCCATATCCCCTTGACTCTGCTATCTTTAAGAGCTCTATCTAACTCTCTCTTGAAAGCATCCAGAGAATTGGCCTCCACCACCTTCTGAGGCAGAGAATTCCACTGATTCACAACTCTCTGGGTGAAAAGTGTTTCCTCGTCTCCGTTCTAAATGGCCTACCCCTTATTCTTAAACTGTGGCCCCTGGTTCTGTACTCCCCCAACATCGGGAACATGTTTCCTGCCTCTAGCGTGTCCAACCCGTTAATAATCTTATATGTTTCAATATGATTCCCTCTCATCCTTCCAAACTCCAGAGTATTTGAAAGCCCAGCCGCTCCATTCTATCAACATATGACAGATGGATACGTTGAAGATTGAATCCTGGGATGTCAGGAATTTCATATGAAGAAAGACTGGATAGACTCGGCTTGTACTCGCTAGAATTTAGAAAATTGAGGGGGAATCTTATAGAAACTTACAACATTCTTAAGGGGTTGGACAGGCTAGATGCAGGAAAATTGTTCCCGATGTTGGGGAAGTCCAGGACAAGGGGTCACAGTTTAAGGATAAAGAGGATATCTTTTAGGACTGAGATGAGAAAAACATTTTTTACACAGAGAGTGGTGAATCTCTGGAATTCACTGCCACAGAAGGTAGTTGAGGCCAGTTCATTGGCTATATTTAAGAGGGAGTTAGATGTGGCCCTTTGTGGCTAAAGGGATCAGGGGGTATGGAGAGAAGGCAGGTACAGGATACTGAGTTGGATGATCAGCCATGATCATATTGAATGGCGGTGCAGGTTCGAAGGGCCGAATGGCCTACTCCTGCACCTATTTTCTATGTTTCTATGTTTCTAAGATCGTTAACACAGTTCACAAGTTCATCGGTTCTAGGAGCAGAAATTAGAGGCCATTCGGCCCATCAAGTCTACTCCGCCATTCAATCTTTCTCTCTCACCCCCATTCTCCTGACTTCTTGACAAATTCTGGATCAGTACGGGCTTCAAGGGTAATGGGGAGAAGGCAGGAGAATGGGGTTGAGAGGGAGAGATAGGTCAGCCATGATCGAATGGCGGAGTAGACTGGATCGAACCTGGGACCCGGCTCTCTGGCGCTGTAAGGCAGCAACTCTACCGCTGCGCCACCGTGCCGCCCTCATGAGAGCGTGGCCAGGGTGGTGTGGGTCTCTGACGATGCTGGCTGCCTTTTTGAGGCAGCGACTCCTGTAGATCCCTTCGATGGTGAGGTGGACTGTATTTTTAATATAAAGACGCAGTCCCTTTCTTTTAAAAGTGCCAAGACAACACAATCATTTACCATTCAGCTCCTAAATCCAGTTCAATTAATCCAACAATGGTCCATTTTTCAAACTAGCTGCTTTCAAATTACGACCAATGTGAACTAACTCAGTCAAATTTTATAATAACTCCAGGTAATATATAGAAAATTATATTGAGTCACAGAATGCTGGAGTAACTCAGCGGGACAGGCAGCATCTCTGGAGAGAAGGAATACGCGACGTTTCGGTTCGAGACCCTTCTTCAGACTGATGTCAGGGGTTCGAGTGAGATACAGAGATAAGGAAATGTAAGGTGTGAAAATAGGTAAAAGGGGATGGTGATCAAGGAAGATGTAGACTAGATCAGTGTTGGCTGGGAGAAGGTGACAACAAAGCAAACAGAGATAAAATGTAGCCGGAGACAGTCAGACTGGTGGGAGAACTGGGACAGGGGAGGGGATGGAGAGAGAGGGATAGCAAGGGTTACTTGAACTTGGAGAAGTCAATGTTCCAATTGCTGGGGGGTAAACAGCCCAAGCGAAATATGAGGTGTTGTTCCTCCAATTTGCGCTGGGCCTCACTCTGACAGGGGAGGAGGCCCAGGACAGAAAGGTCAGTGTGGGAATGGGAGGGGGAGTAAATTATTTTCTACCTCAACAGCAGATTAAAACTACGACTCTACAAATTCAAGAGCTGAAATAAATAATAATCGGAACAAAGGCATGTAGATTTTTATCTTAATGGAGCGAGAACAGACCAGTTTACTGTAATGTAAACCGAAGATAGACACAAAATGATGGAGTAACTCAGCGGGACAGGCAGCATTTCTGGAGAGAGGGAATGGGTGATGTTTCAGGTCAAGCCTGAAGAAGGGTCTCGACCCGAAACGTCACCCATTCCTTCCCTCTAGAGATGCCGCCTGTCCCGCTGAGTTACTCCAGCATTTTCTGTCTGTCTCCAGTTTACTGTGAATCTGACCAGTGTCATTAATTTGTCTCAGAGATTGAGACGGATTAATATCTGTTTCATCAACAAATAGTTGTATTGCATAAAAGGGACTTCGGCCCTCCGCATCCATGCTAGCTCTTTGGAAGAGCTTTTTTGAGAGTGATGTCATTCACATTATATCACATTAACCTCATTCATTTTATAACTGTATCATTTAATTATTTATTCTTACTATATCATTTAGTTATTTACAATATAATTTAGTCATTATTTATCCTGTAGCTATTTTTTAAAGCGGACTTTCTCAGAGGGCGGTGGAGGCAGGTTCTCTGGATGCTTTCAAGAGAGAGCTAGATAGGGCTCTTAAAGATAGCGGAGTCAGGGGATATGGGGAGAAGGCAGGAACGGGGTACTGATTGGGGATGATCAGCCATGATCACATTGAATGGCGGTGCTGGCTCGAAGGGCTGAATGGCCTCCTCCTGCACCTATTGTCTATTGCGGTATTTCTTTTTGTTTAGTAAATGGCAAGACATATTTTTTAACTGCAATAAGTTTTACTGACCTTTATCTTGCATTAAACATTCCTTTGATCATGTATCTGTACACAGTGGACGGCTCGATTGTAATCATGTGTAGTCTTTCCGTTAACTGGATAACACACAACAAAAGGGTGGCACGGTGGCTCAGCAGCTGCCTCGCAGCACCAGAGACTCGGGTTCGATCCTGACTACGGGTGCTGTCTGTAGGGAGTTTGTACGTTCTCCCCGTGACCTGCGTGGGTTTTCTCCGGATGCTCCTGTTTCCTCCCACACTCCAAAGACGCACAGGTTTGTAGGTTAAATTACTTTGGTAAAAATTATAAATTGTCCCTAGTGTTAATGTGCAGGGACCGCTGGTCGGCACGGACAGGGTGGGCCGAAGGGCCTGTTTCCACGTTCTATCTCTAAGCTAAACAAAACTAAAAGCTTTTCACGGTATCTTGGTAAACACGACAATAAACTAAAATAACTTTCTAGGTACATGTGACAATAATAAACCTAAGCGGAAACCATCTTCTAAACATAGAAACATAGAAAAATAGGTGCAGGAGGAGTCCATTCGGCCCTTCGAGCCCGTACCACCATTCAATATGATCATGGCGATCATCTAAAATCAGTACCCCGTTCCTGCTTCTTCCCCTTGATCCCTTTAGCTCTAAGAGGTAAATCTAACTCTCTCTTGAACACATCCAGTGAATTGGCCTCCACTGTCATCTGTGGCAGAGAATTCCACAGATTCACAACTCTCTGGGTGAAAAAGTTTTTCCTCATCTCAGTCTTAAATGGCCTACCCCTTATTCTTAAACTGCGTGACCCCTGGTTCTGGACTCCCCCCCCCAACATCGGGAACATTTTCCCTGCATCGACCCACGATCACATTGAACGGCGGTGCTGGTTCGAAGGGCCGAATGGCTACTCCTACACCTATTGCCTATTGTCTAATCCTTTAAGAATATTACACGTTTCCATAAGATCCTTCTATAAGATAAACATGACATTTACCTTGCAGTTGTCACTTCATTGGGAGTTGTCTTCCACATCCTCCTGTTGACCTGTTCCAGGTTGCTCTGAGCAGCAGTCTGCTGTACCATCCTTATATAACACACGACCTGAGTCAGCCGTCGTTGGGAATCCAGTGACTTCATAAGACAAGTGTGAAATTTGCCAACTTGACGTGTGTGTGTGGTATGAATGTAAGCCTGCTACGCATTAGTGCCATTTGGCTGCCGTTGTCTTGAAAGATCAAGTTTCTAAAATTACACCATCTGACCCCTTGTTTTTCTTCAGGGGGGTTGTTTGCAAAAGGTTTTCATGACGTTTTGTTGACGAGTTTTATTTCACAAGTTTGCGCAGCTGGGAAAAGTTCTTTGAGTTGGTGGCTGGAGTTTCGTTGGAATTTTTTTTTCTGGATCACACAACATTCCAATAAATATCGTTCTAGTGGTTTGGAAGCAAGTGTGCGATCATAAGAAGAAAAATCTTTCAACATCAGGGGGGAAAAAAAAAGTATTTATTGCAGTCAATGTCAGCCTCCCAAGTTGTAGCAACCTTTGTTCGATATCTTGAAATTGGATTTAAATAGAGTGTAAACTAATGCTAGATACCGGTATAATTAAAAACTCCAAGTTGGGAAGGCCGATTCTTAAAGTCAGAATGGCTGCTCTTCTTTCCCATGTTCCTTTGAGCTTGTGAAATCACTCTATACGTTTCTATTAAATGCCAAATGGTATCTTGACAAAATAATATACTTCTCCTAGATAGTCTCTCTGAGAATCAGAACTTAATTTGTCATTGATTACCAACTGGCTTTGCCTGCACAAAGATATTTATAATTCAGATTACGTTAGACCGTGGCACAGCGGGTAGTGCTGCTGCCTCACAGCGCTGGAGACCAGGGTTCGATCCTGTGTGTGTGTGTGTGTGTGTGTGTGTGTGTGTGTGTGTGTGTGTGTGTGTGTGTGTGTGTGTGTGTGTGTGTGTGTGTGTGTGTGTGTGTGTTGGGACGACAGATGGCACAATGGGCTAAGTGTTCAGCTGGCAACCGGAAGGTAGCCGGTTCGAATCCCGCTTGGAGTGCATACTGTCGTTGTGTCCTTGGGCAAGACACTTCACCCACCTTTGCCTGTGTGTGAATGTGTGTGAATGTGTGTGAGTTATTGGTGGTGGTCGGAGGGGCCGTAGACGCAGATTGGCAGCCACGCTTCCGTCAGTCTGTCCCAGGGCAGCTGTGGCTACAGAAGTAGCTCACCACCACCGAGTGTGACTGAGGAGTGAATGAATAATGCGATGTAAAGCGCCTTGAGTATTAGAAAGGCGCTATATAAATCCCATCCATTATTATTATTATTGTGTGTGTGTGTGTGTGTGTGTGTGTGTGTGTGTGTGTGTGTGTGTGTGTGTGTGTGTGTGTGTGTGTGTGTGTGTGTGTGTGTGTGTGTGTGTGCGTGTGTGTGTGTGTGTGTGTGGAGTTTGCTCGCTCCCCGCGTGGGTTTACTCCGGGTGCTCCGGTTTCCTGCCACATCCCAATGACGTGCGGGTCATTGGGATGTAAATATAACTGTCCCTAGTGGGCGTAGGGTAGTGTAAAGGTGCGGGGATCGCTGGCCGGCGCAGACTCAGTGGGCTAAAGGGCCCGTTTCCACGCTGTATCTCTAAACTAAACTAAACTAAACTAAAGTTCTTTAATTTGAATAATTTATTTTTGGATGATTCTTGTCAAAGGGTCAGAGTATGATCCAGGGCGGCAGGGTGGCACAGCGCCTTACAGCGCACCCAGCTCCGGAGACCCGGCTTCGATCCCGACCTCGGGTGCTGCCTGTACGGAGTTTGCACGTCCGCCCTGTGACCACGTAGATTTTTCTCCGAGATCTTCGCTTTCTCCCCCACGCGCCAAAGACGTGCAGGTAATTAGGTGTTTAAGAAGGAACTGCAGATGCTGGAAAATCGAAGGTACACAAAAAAGCTGGAGAAACTCAGCGGGTGCAGCAGCATCTATGGAGCGAAGGAAATAGGCAACGTTTCGGGCCTGTGTATACAGTGTATAAGGTACATGATAAGGGATAGTAGGGATAGATGCTGGCACAAACTAGCCACCGATGTTCATCGATCCGAGCGCTAAGAGTGGGTGTGAGCACTAGGTGGCGATGTTGGCCATACACAAGGAGGCCAGGTCCAGACTACCCCTGGTTCACCAGCCCTCTCTCGCACCCTCATCCTTCCTCATGGACGAGGCAGGAGGTTGGGTACAACACCATAGAGTAGAGAGGGCAAGCTTCATAGGTCACAGAAGCAGAATGAGGCCATTCGGCCCATTGATGGGCCGAATGGCCTCATTCTGCTCCTGTGACCTATGAAGGTTGCCGCCATTCAATCATGGCTGAACTATCCCTTCCCTCTCTCCACCCCATTCCCCTGCCTTCTCCCCACAACCCCCGACACCCGTGCTAATCAGGAACCTGTCAATCTCCGCTTTAAAAATAGCAAATGACTTGGCCTCCACAGTCGTCTGAGTTCCACAGATTCACCACCCTCTGACTAAAGAAATCTCCCCTCATCTCAATAGACAATAGACCATAGACAATAGGTGCAGGAGTAGGCCATTCGGCCCTTCGAGCCAGCACCGCCATTCAATGTGATCATGGCTGATCATCCCCAATCAGTACCCCCCGTTCCTGCCTTCTCCCCATATCCCCTGACTCCGCTATCTTTAAGAGCCCTATCGAGCTCTCTCTTGAAAGCATCCAGAGAACCTGCCTCCACCGTCCTCTGAGGCAGAGAATTCCACTTAGAACATTTAGAACGGAGAGGAGGAAACACTTTTTCTCACAGAGAGTGGTGAGTCTGTGGAATTCTCTGCCTCAGAGGGCGGTGGAGGCAGGTTCTAGAGAGAGCTAGATAGGGCTCTTAAAAATAGTGGAGTCAGGGGATATGGGGAGAAGGCAGGAATGGGGTACTGATTGGGAATGATCAGCCATGATCACATTGAATGGCGGTGCTGGCTCGAAGGGCCAAATGGCCTACTCCTGCACCTATTGTCTATTGTCTATTGTCTATCAGCCATGATTGAATGGCGGAGTTGACTTGATGGGCCGAATGGCCTAACTCTGCTCCTATCATTGATGAAGATCGCCCCCGGGCTTCCTGTGCTCCAAGGAATGTAGTTCGTGACTGATGGATCCTTGTGGATTGAGATCTGGTGCCAGCTAAAACCATCCTGTTATACCCATCCAGTGAAAGCCCGTCACAAACAGCCCCACACAGCTAAGTACATCTGGGCCAGAGCCAAGTACATCTGGGCCAGTATGTCTTGGCTTCCAGGGGAATTCCTTCATTTGCCAAACATGGACACGGCTGGTATGTGTTCTCCGCCCCCAACCATCTTGTGGATCGTTGCACTTTCAGCCTTGTTATCATCACATCTGTCCAACCGTGTATTGTAAGTCGAAGTTTTATCTATTCCCAGAAACTAAGCACAGGATTCCAGCAGCAGCCGCCAGCGATCTGATCCGCCCCTGATGCATCTCCCGAACAACTTCCCTCTGTTCCCCATCTTTCTGGGAATCGCGGATTCCTCATCTACGGTTAACCCCCAAGAATCATCAGAGTGGGGGTTGCGGGGGCCATCGTGAGGGAGGGGGAAGAAGAATGGTCAATGGAGGACCTGGCGTGTGGGGGGGGGGGGGGGGGCACCGTGAGGAGGGGGGGGGGGGTACACAGCGGGACCTGGCGGGGGGTACTTTTTAACTCTGTAAGTGCCCTTTCTTTCTTTCTTTCTTTTTAAATCTTTTTATTCGTTTTTTTTCAAAAACAAACACAAAACAACAACAAAAAGAAGAATGATAAACATAATAGTGATATTGATAACTAGGGATCAGGATTACATTTATATGGTATAACCTAAATATGTCTCCAGTGTCAAAATACACATTGAATATAGACCAATATATGTAAATATAGTTAAGATTAAATTAATATAGACTTAAGATATTTGTCTTCCATCACAGTGAGGAAGGAGGTGTCTGGTGAGCTCACTGTGGTGGAAGTTAAATTTGTGTTTATTGTGTTTGTTATTTTATTATGTGTATGACTGCAAGGCAACGAAATTTTGTTCAGACCGAAAGGTGCGAATGACAATAAAGTTTCCAAGATTCCAAGATATTTAAAAGAAAACTTATATATAAAAAAAAACAAAAAGATAAAAAGAAAAAAAAGAAAAAAAAGAGAAAAAAGGAAAAAACAAAACCCCTCTAAACTAGAAAAGTGCCCTTAATGAGCGAGTATTTGCATACCGTAGGTATACAAGCAAAGAATTTCACTGTGAATTGTCGTATGTGACCATAAAGTCTTCATTCATTCACTCACTCATTCATTCATTCACTCATTCATTCATTCATTCATTCACTCATTCACTCATTCATTCATTCATTCATTCATTCATTCATTCATTCATTCATTCATTCATTCATTCACTCATTCACTCACTCATTCATTCACTCACTCATTCATTCATTCACTCATTCATTCACTCATTCATTCACTCACTCATTCATTCACTCACTCATTCATTCACTCATTCATTCATTCATTATTCATTCACTCACTCACTTACTCATTCATTCATTCATTCACTCACTCATTCATTCACTCACTCATTCACTCACTCACTCACTCATTCATTCATTCATTAATTCATTCATTCATTCATTCATTCATTCACTCACTCACTCACTCACTCATTCATTCATTCATTCATTCACTCATTCATTCATTCACTCACTCACTCACTCACTCACTCACTCACTCACTCACTCACTCACTCACTCACTCACTCACTCACTCACTCACTCACTCACTCATTCACTCACTCACTCTGTGTATCGGCCTCTCAAAATTATATCTGTTGATTAATGCCACTAATTCACACTTGTATAATTTGATCATAATTCATATGTGATCCCATTATGCGTATGAAAGAACTGCCGATGCTGGAAAAATCGAAGGTGGACAAAAAATGCTGGAGAAACTCAGCGGGTGAGGCAGCATCTACGGAGAGAAGGAATAGGCGACGTTTCGGGTCGAGACCCTTCTTTAGTCCGAAGAATGGCCGAAACATCGCCCATTCCTTCTCTCCACAGGTGCTGCCTCACCCCGTGATGTCACTCCAGCGTTTTGAGTCTACCTATGATTTAAACCAGCATCTGCTGTTCTTTCGTACACATTTAGAACCAATGAAATGAAACTAAGGAAAAGATAGATCCACCATGATTGAAGGTTCATACGTTCATATGTTCTAGGAGCAGAATTAGGCCATTCGGCCCATCAAGTCTACTCTGCCATTCAATGAGGTCCCCCCCCCTCATTCTTCTAAACTCCTTTTAATCTGAGGCTAGGGCCTCTGGTCCTAGACTCTCACAAGGGGTCACAGTTTAAGGATAAGGGGGAAATCTTTTAGGACCGAGATGAGAAAATCATTTTTTACACAGAGAGTGGTGAATCTGTGGAATTCTCTGCCACAGAAGGTAGTTGAGGCCACAGTTCATTGGCTATATTTAAGAGGAAGTTAGATGTGTCCCTTGTGGCTAAAGGGATCAGGGGGTATGGAGAGAAGGCAGGTACAGGATACTGAGTTGGATGAACAGCCATGATCATATTGAATGGCGGTGCAGGCTCGAAGGGCCGAATGGCCTACTCCTGCATCTATTTTCTATGTTTCTATGTTTCTATGAGAGGAAACAAAACTAGTGGCCTGGTGGGTGGCATCTACTCAATGGGCCAAATGGCCTCATTCTGCTCCAATGTCTTGTGAACATGAACGTATGAACTTTGTGTTGAACAAAGTGTGTCGACAAGTTCTCAGTTGGTGGCGGATGTAAATGTTTGTGAGTGTTTCAGCATGTGTTAACAACGTGATACGCTTCATATGTTGATCTCGTTGAATGAAGTCTCACCGCGTCCAACAAAAACATTGTGAAAATGATCAATAAAAATCTACTAGCCGTTAACTTCTTCAGTCTTTTGGGGACAACAGCTCCAAGGTTAAAGCTGCACTTCAGCTTATTTCTTAATATAGATTTAGGGTGAGAGGGGAAAGATTTAACAGGTAAAATTATAATGTAAAATTATAATTGTAATGTAAGACTGTAGAAAATGCAATTTCATAGAAACATAGAAAATAGAGAATAGGTGCAGGCCATTCGGCCCTTCGAGCCTGCACCGCCATTCAATATGATCATGGCTGATCATCCAACTCAGTATCCTGTACCTGCCTTCTCTCCATACCCCCTGATCCCTTTAGCCACAAGGGCCACATCTAACTCCCTCTTAAATATAGCCAATGAACTGTGGCCTCAACTACCATCTGTGGCAGGGAATTCCAGAGATTCACTGTGTGAAAAAATGTTTTCTCATCTCGGTCCTAAAAGACTTCCCCCTTATCCTTAAACTGTGACCCCGTGTTCTGGACTTCCCCAACATCGGGAATAATCTTCCTGCATCTAGCCTGTCCAACCCCTTAAGAATTTTGTAAGTTTGTTCAAACCAAGCTGTTTGAATGACAATAAAAGACATTCTATTCTATTCTAATGCTATGTCACGATTGTAGATTATTGTCACGTGTACCGAGCTACAGTGAGAATCTTTTGTTGCATGCTAACCAGTCAGCGGAAAGACTATGTGTTTAAGAAGGAACTGCAGGAAGGGTTTCGGCCTGAAACGTTGCCTATTTCCTTCACTCCACAGATGCTGCTGCACCCGCTGAGTTTCTCCAGCATTTTTGTGTACCAGCAGATTACAATCGGGCCAGTGTACAGATACATGAAAAAGGGGATAATAACATATAGTGCAAGATAAAGCCATTAATGTCCGATCAATGATAGTCCGAGGGTCTCCAATGAGGTAGTTAGTTGTTTCGGGGCTGCTCTCTGGTTGTGGTGGGATGGTTCCTAATTCTATAAGACGTCAGTAAGACCACATTGGGAATATTGTGTTCAGTTTGGGTCACTCTGCTGTAGGAAGGCTGACATTCATCAGGATCAGTGCAGAGGAGGTTTACAAGGATGTTGCCAGGACTCGAGGGGCTGAACTATAGGGAGAGGTTGGGCAGGTTAGGACTTTATTCCTCCGAACACAGGAGGCTGAGGGGTGATGTTACTTGTGTATAAAATCATGAGAGGAATAGTCGTAGAGTGATACAGTGTGGAAACAGGCCCTTCGGCCCAACTTGCCCACACCGGCCAACATGTCCCAGCTACACATGTCCCACCTGCCTGCTTTTGGTCCTTATCCCTCCAAACCTGTCCCACCCATTAAACGTTGGGATAGTCCCAGCCTCAACCACCTCCTCTGGCACCTGACGGAAGAAGGGGAAGGGGCCGACCAAAACTCACATGGAAGCGAACATTCCAGAAGGATTCGGAAGCCCAGGACACAAGCCTATCGTGGGTGGAAGACGTTGCACATAACTGAACAGAATGGCCAACGCTTGCTGCCCAAAGCAGTCAACAGTGTGGGATGAAACATAGAAAATAGGTGCAGGAGTAGGCCATTCGGCCCTTCGAGCCTGCACCACCATTCAATATGATCATGGCTGATCATCCAACTCAGTATCCTGTACCTACCTTCTCTCCATACCCCCTGATCCCTTTAGCCACAAGGGCCACATCTAACTCCCTCTAAAATATAGCCAATGAACTGGCCTCAACTACCTTCTGTGGCAGAGAATTCCAGAGATTCACCACTCTTTGTGTGAAAATTTTTTTCCTCATCTCGGTCCTAAAAGACTTCCCCCTTATCCTTAAACTGTGACCCCTTGTTCTGGACTTCCCCAACATCGGGAACAATCTTCCTGCATCTAGCCTGTCCAACCCCTTAATAATGTTGTAAGTTTCTATAAGATCCCCCCCTCAATCTTCTAAATTTTAGCGAGTGCAAGCCGAGTCTATCCAGCCTTTCTTCATATGAAAGTCCTGCCATCCCAGGAATCAGTCTGGCAGTCTCGTGGATTCAATGCCACAACTTGACCAGGCTGTGTTGAGGCATTGGGCAACCGCAATGCGAGATAGTCGATGGAGATCAAGCAGAAGAATTTGGGCAAGACTTCAACTGGCTCCAGTCGGGTGAAGGGGTCTTTCCGTTGGATTCAGTGCCCGATTGAGTGTGCGGAGGTATGTGGGAATGGGATTGAGTTTATAGAAGGCGTGCCAACAGCTCAGCTTTCTCAGAAGTCTAGAGACTCGACATGCCACTGATGATGGTCGGGGCAAGTTCTTTACACTGAAGGTGGTTCCGTTTCGTTATTACATTCACACCAAGCCATTTGACCATTGACCTGCAAACCTGCACGTCTTTGGAGCGTGGGAGGAAACCGAAGGTTTAGAACGGAGACGAGGAAACACTTTTTCACACAGAGAGTGGTGAGTCTGTGGAATTCTCTGCCTCAGAGGGCGGTGGAGGCCCGGTTCTCTGGATGCTTTCAAGAGAGAGCTAGATAGGGCTCTTAAAGATAGCGGAGTCAGGGGATATGGGGAGAAGGCAGGAACGGGGTACTGATTGGGGATGATCAGCCATGATCACATTGAATGGCGGTGCTGGCTCGAAGGGCCGAATGGCCTACTCCTGCACCGATTGTCTATTGTCTATTGTCTCTGAGAAAACCCACGCAGGTCACGGGGAGAGCGTACAAACTCCGTACAGACAGCACCCGTGGTCGGGATCGAACCTGGGTCTCCGGTGCTGCGAGTGCTGTGAGGCAGCGACTCTATGCGCTGCGCCACTGTAGAAAGTATCTGGAGGAGGGAATTTCGGTTGCTGGTTTACACTGCGGATAGACAGGCAGCACCTCTGGATAGAAGGGACGGATGATGTTTCGGGTCAAGACCCTTCTTCACAATACTGACCGGTTGCCTGGCACGGCTGGCACAGGAGCGAAAAAGACTACAAAAAGTTGTGTCCACTGCCCAGTCCATCACCGGCTTTGACCTCCCCACCGTCGAAGGGATCTATCGTAGTCGCTGCCTCAAAAAGGCAGCCAGCATCATCAACGACCCACACCATCCTGGCCACACACTTATCTCACCACTGCCGTCAGGAAGAAGGTACAGGAGCCTGAAGACTAACGTCCAGGTTCAGGAACAGCCTCTTCCCCACAGCCATCAGGCTATTAAACATGACAACAAATAAGCTATGAGCTCTGAACTATTTCCCTCCTCCTTCTCTCTGTGGAGAGAACGTCCCTCATGCACCCCCCCCCCCCCCCCCCCCCCCCCCCTCCCCCCCCTCCAGTCATCGCCCTGTTGACTCCAACTGCGATTGACTGCGCAAAATTCTCCACATTCACTCTCTCAGCCTGAATGGAAACATTTATGCTGCTGGAGTAACACACGGGATAAATATCACCCTCCCACGCAATGAGGTGAATTTTTTGATTCGGGCCCGATTCCGAATTTGCTAAGGAATTTTTATTTTAAACTAAAAACACAGTTAAAGGCACCATGTACTCACAATGTAGACTATTGTGCCAAGACGCACTTCAATTGAGAACGGTCAGAGATGCAAATTAAATGTGCTATTTAGGTGGACACATTTAATTTATTTCCGGAAATTGACTTCCAGAACTATTCTGAATGACTCTTTGCATCATTAACTCGTGTTTTATCGGTTTCAGGATGTGGGAGTCGTTGCCAAGGGGCAGTTTTAATTGCACAGTCCTTCGTGCGGCTGCAGTGAATGGTCATTTTAAACTGTTGTGGCAGAATCATAGAGTCACACAAAGTGGAAGGAGGCCCTTCGGCCCACCTTGCCCGCACCGGCCAACATGTCCAATCTACTCTGAAGGTGGACACAAAATGCTGGAGTAACTCAGTGGGTCAGGCAGCATCTCCGGAGAAAAGGAATCGGTGACGTTTCGGATCGAGACAATTCTTCAGACCGCTCGCCTTCTTCAGACTACGAGGACCGGCAGGCTTAAGGGCCTGTCCCACTTGGGCGGAATTTGCGCGTCATTTACGTGACATCATTTACGCGTCATGACGCGCACGTGATGTGAGCAGGACTTTGTGATTCACGAAATCTTCGCGCGCCACTTACGTGACACTTTTGTGAATCCCAAAATCATGGGGCGCCGTGCGCAACCGCGCATCACTGCCTACGTCACCACGCGCCATGCACGCGTAATGCACGCCGTGTCCGCATCACGTGCGAGTCATGACGCTTAAATTGATGTTGCGTTAATGGCGCGCAAATGACGCCCAAGTGGGACAAATGACGCCCAAGGAGAGACCGGACAGGCTGGGACGTATTTCCCCCCAAGTTTAGGAAGCTGAGAGTTCACCTTGTGGAGGCATATACAGTAAAACTCAGTGGGCCAGGCAACATCTCTGGAGGAAAACGATTCGGTGACGATTCGGGTCGAGAACCTTCTTCAGTCCCAACTACACTCATCCCACCTGCCTGCTTTTGGCCCATGTCCATCTAAACCTGTCCTATCCACGCACCTGTCTAAATGATTCTTAAACGTTGCGATAGTCCCTGCCTCAACCACCTCCCCCGGCAGCTTGTTCCATATGGTCCTCATATAGTGGGTCTATTTATCTCTCTGGAGGGCAGCACGGTGTTACAGCAGTATAGTTGCTGCCTTACAGCGCCAGAGACCCGGGTTCGATCCTGACCACGGGCGCTGTCCGCACGAAGTCTACACTTCCCCTCCGTGACCGTGTGGGTTGTCCATGGGTGCTCCGGTTTCCCACCACACCCCAAAGACGTGCAGGTTTGTAAATTAATTGATTTCAATGTTTCAAAAATTAAATAAATTGTCCCTAAGATAGTGTTAGTGTATGGGGATCGCTGGTCGGCACGGACTCAGTGGGCTGAAGGGCCTGTTTATACATTGTATCTCTAAACTCAACTAAACTCAACTAAACGTCAATTGCAATTATTATTTTTTCCTAGAATCTTGCCCAGATTCCTTATGTCTTAACCTCTGTCAGTGAATATTTTCCATATGCATCAACAACTGAAAAACATGTGTGTTGCATTTCTGGAATGAGTTTGCTTGGAGCCATGGAACGTCAGACTGACCTTAACACAGTTACATCCTTGAGCCATCTTGTTTACCATCTTCTGTTACTTCCTATATAATTGGTAGCAGATTGCGACGTGTTTCGTCAGAGCAAGTAGAAATCAGGCACAAAGGACATGACAATAAGTGGTGGACACTGCCCAGTCCATAGAAACATAGAAAATAGGTGCAAGAGGAGGCCATTCGGCCCTTCGAGCCAGCACCGCCATTCATTGTGATCATGGCTGATCGTCCCCAATCAATAACCCGTGCCTGCCTTCTCCCCATATCCCTTGACTCCACTAGCCCCTAGAGCTCTATCTAACTCTCTCTTAAATCCATCCAGTGATTTGGCCTCCACTGCCCTCTGTGGCAGGGAATTCCACAAATTCACAACTCTCTGGGAGAAAAAGATTTTTCTCACCTCAGTCTTAAATGACCTCCCCTTTATTCTAAGACTGTTGCCCCTGGTTCTGGACTCGCCCAACATTGGGAACATTTTTCCTGCATCTAGCTTCTCCAGTCCTTTTATAATTTTATATGTTTCTATAAGATGCCCCCTCATCCTTCTAAACGCCAGTGAATACATGTCTAGTCTTTTCAATCTTTCCTCATATTACAGTCCCGCCATCCCAGGGATCCATCTCGTGAACCTCAATCCATCGCGGGTACTGACCTAATTTGAGGAAGGACATTCTTGCTATTGAGGGAGTGCAGCGTAGGTTTACAAGGTTAATTCCCGGGATGGCGGGACTGTCATATGCTGAGAGAATGGAGCAGCTGAGCTTGTACTCTCTGGAGTTTAGAAGGATGAGAGGGTCTCTCATTGAAACATATAAGATTATTAAGGGTTTGGACACGCTAGAGGCAGGAAACATGTTCCCGATGTTATGGGAGTACAGAACCAGGGGCCACAGTTTAAGAATAAGGAGTAAGCCATTTAGAACGGAGACGAGGAAACACTTTTTCTCACTGAGAGTGGTGAGTCTGTGGAATTCTCTGCCTCAGAGGGCGGTGGAGGCCAGTTCTCTGGATACTTTCAAGAGGGAGCTAGATAGGGCTCTTAAGGATAGCGGAGTCAGGGGATATGGGGAGAAGGCAGGAACAGGGTACTGATGGGGGATGATCAGCCATGATCACATTGAATGGCGGTGCTGGCTCGAAGGGCCAAATGGCCTACTCCTGCACCTATTGTCTATTGTTTATTGACTTCCTCAATGTCGAAGGGAACTACAGCAGTCGCTGCCTCAGAAAGGCAGCCAGCATCATCAGAGACCCTCACCACCCTGGCCACGCTCTCATTTCACCCCTGCCATCTGGAAGAAGGTACAGGAGCCTGGAGACTGTAACGTCCAGGTTCAGGAATTGCCACTGATGGCTGTGGAGGCCAAGTCAATGGGTATATTTATGGCAGAGATTGTCAGATTCTTGATTAGTACGGGTGTCAGGGGTTATGGGGAGGAGGCAGCAGAATGGGGTTGAGATGGAAAGATAGATCAGCCATGATTGAACAGCGGAATGGATTTGATGGCCCGAATGGCCTAATTCAGTTCCAATGACATTTGAACCCATCAGACTATTGGACATTATGAACTCCAAGCTGCCAATTGTTTGGGCTCCACGAGGGACTCTGGGCTTTGTTTTGATCTTGCACTACATTGGGCTTATTTTATTTATTGAATTTATTTCTGTTTGTTTATTTAATTAACTATTGAACACTGTGTATCCAAACCTGTTATGCTGCTGCTGCTGCTGCTGCAAGTAAGAATATCATTGCCCTGTTTTGGGACATATGACAATAAAACACTCTTGTTTCTTCGTTGGCGACACAAGCAGGGGCGTAAATCCCGGGGGGGACAGGTGGGACTCCATAGATGCTGCCTCACCCGCTGAGTCCCCCCCCCTCTCCCCACGGGTGGCCAGAGACGTCGGGTGTCAGACGGGCGCGGTGCCCCCAGGCTCACAGCCAGTGCAGAGAAGCAGTGCTAAACCCAGCTCAACTCTGCCTGTCCCGCCAGGTTAACCTACAGCCCTGCCTGGACTTGCGGGAAATATGGCCCAGGTTTACAGCCTGCGCGGAGAAGCAGCGCTGGTGTCCCGACAGTCCAGGCAGGGCTGTAGGTTAACCCGGCGGGACAGGCAGAGTTGAGCTGCATTTAGCGCTGGATTGAGCCTCCGAAGCCTCGCGCGTGGCCGCCAAGAAATTATGTCCCCCTGTCCCCCGGTCCCTTCCATATTTTGATAGCGATTTCCGTGCCTGGACACAAGGAACTGCAGATGCTGGAACCTTGAGTAAAACCAGAAAAAGTGCTGGAGGAACTCAGCGGGCCAGGCAGCGTCTGTGGAGGGAATTCAAGTCGTGATCCTCCTTCAGTTTTGCTCCTTTCAAAGGACTGGGATCATGGATTCAAGCTAAAGCCGTAAAATGCTGGAAATACTCAGTAGGTCAGTCAGCATCTGCGGGAAAATCCCCCCATGGGATTTTAGACCTCTGCAAATTGCCACTGGTATGTAGGGAGTGGATGGTGGAAGGTGGAACTGGTGAGAACGGGTGATCGATGGTCAGCATGGACTCGGTGGGCCGAAGGGCCCATTTTTAACTTTCAATCGATTAAAAATGACAATGATTTGTGTTTAAGGGTGATAAAAATGCTGGAGAAACTCAGCGGGTGAGGCAGCATCTATGGAGCGAAGGAAAAGGTGACGTTTCGGGTACCGAAACGTCACCTTTTCCTTTGCTCCATAGATGCTGCCTCACCCGCTGAGTTTCTCCAGCATTTTTAACTACCTTCGATTTTTCCAGCATCTGCAGTTCCTTCTTAAATGATTTGAGTTGAGTTTAGTTTAGAGACAGAGGGTGGAAAGAGGCCCTTCGGCCCACAGAGTCCGTGCCGACCAGCAGCGATCTCTGCACACTGACACTATCCTACACACGCTAAGGACAATTTGCAATTATACTGAGCCTATTAACCTACAGACCTGCACGTCTTTAGAGTGTGGGAGGAAACCGAAGATCTCGGAGAAAACCCACACAGGTCACGGGGAGAACGTGCAGACTCCGTACAGACAGCACCCGTAGTCAGGATCGAACTCGGGTCTCTGGCGCTGTGAGGCAGCAACTCTACCGCTGCGCCATAGTGTGGAGGGTCATATACAGTATACCTTCTAAACAAATATATAGATTTTACCCATTGGGAACTAGGACCTGAGGACATAACCCCCGAATAAAAGGATGTACCATTAGAAAGCAGAATTTCTTTAGTCAGAGGGTGGTGAATCTGTGGAATTCATTGCTACAGATGGCAGTGGAGGCCAAGTCAATGGGTACATTTAAGGCAGAGATAGATAGATTCTTGTTTAGTACGGGTGTCAGGGGTTATGGGGAGAAGGCAGGAGAATGGGGTTGAGAGGGAGAGATAGACCAGCCAAGATTGAATGGCGGAGTAGACTCGATGGGCCGAATGGCCTAATTCTGCTCCTAGAACTTAAGTTTCCAACCACTTTCATGAGGAAATCTCGCCCTCCATGGATCTCCCACCTTGACGCGTTCCTCCCTGGTTAACCACGTGGCCCTTGTAGGTAGCCACAGCAATAAACCCACGACATACCCAAGTCACCGCAGCCGAACTGCAGCCAAGTAGCTCGATAAATATTATGGCTACCAACTGTGAAGTAGGCGGGTTGGTCAGAGACTTGTGGAAACTGTGGGTTCTTTTTAGCATCTAGGTACAATGAAGGTCCTACCAAACTTGGAAAATGCATAGGAAGGAACTGCAGATGCTGGTTTAAACCGAAGATAGACACAAAATGCTGGAGTAACTCAGCGGGACAGGCAGTATCTGTGGAGAGAAGGAATGGGTGACGTTTCGGGTTTGAGTCCGAAGAAGGGTCTCGACCTGAAACGTCACCCATTCCTTCTCTCCAGACATGCTGCCTGTGTTACTCCAGCTTTTTGTGTCTATCTTTGGAAAGTGTATACTGTATATATCTCTGTAAATTCATAGCCTAATTCCTCTTTTTCCATTGACAAAAAACTTGGTAGCAGCTTGACATTTTCTCCCTCGATCAGGGTGAAACTGTCAGTAGTTTCAGCAAAAGAAGAGACAAAAGTGCTGGTGTAACTCAGCAGGCCACGCAGCATCTCTGGAGAAATGTCTAGGAAGGAACTGCAGATGCTGTTTTAAACCGAAGATAGTCACAAAAAGCCGGAGTAACTCAGCGTGGGTTTCGAAGAAGGGTCTCGACCAGAAATGTCACCCATTCCTTCTCTCCAGAGATGCTGCCTGTCCCGCTGAGTTACTCTTAAGGGGTTGGACAGGCTAGATGCAGGAAGATTGTTCCCGATGTTGGGGAAGTCCAGTTTAAGGATAAGGGGGAAGTCTTTTAGGACCGAGATGAGAAAAACTTTTTTCACACAGAGAGTGGTGAATCTGTGGAATTCTCTGCCACAGAAGGTAGTTGAGGCCAGTTCATTGGCTATATTTAAGAGGGAGTTAGATGTGGCCCTTGTGGCTAAAGGGATCAGGGGGTATGGAGAGAAGGCAGGTACAGGATACTGAGTTGGATGATCAGCCATGATCATATTGAATGGCGGTGCAGGGTCGAGGGGCCGAATGGCCTACTCCTGCACCTATTGTCTATGTTTCTATGCTTAGTAAAAATTGTAAATTGTCCCTAGTGTGTGTAGGATAGTGTGTAGGGTAGTATGGGGATTGCTAGTCTTGGTGGGCTGAAGGGCCTGGTTCTGCCCTGTAACTCTAAACTAAACTAAACTAATATGGATAGTAGACAAAAATACTGGAGAAACTCAGCAGGTGCGGCAGCATCTATGGAGCGAAGGAAATAGGCAACGTTTCGGGCCGAAACCCTTCTTCAGACTAATCCACTAATCCACTAATATGGATAGTACCAGGTTGCTCCTTATCTAATCCTACTATTCAGTTCTACACAAATAAATCACTGGAGAATAACACTGGCAAACATGCCTAACCTTCCGTGAAAGATATCAAGGCGGAAATGTGTATTTGATGAAGTTGTAAAACAAATTGTCACCGCGCCTGATTCCAGGAAGGTTCAGAAATATTTCTTGGCCAAAGTTACAGAGGGATTTTATATTTTGTTTTGTTTAGGTCGAGTTCCAGCTGTTATCAGTCTCGGTGAATGCTTGCACCTAAACCTGTGCCTGTATTTTAGATTTGACCGTGGGGTTTGTCCGTGCTGGGTGCGGTTGTGCGATCTCCACTGGCTGTGAAGGGAACGTGCGTGGTTTCAATCGCGTAGACTTGTTTGCAGATAACCAGCGGCTCCTCCAGTAAACCCTTCACTCAATCGCACTCGGACCAAAGGGAGCGCTCGGGAGGCACAACACCAAGAAGAAGCTGCTGATGGCCTTCTACCGGGTGACCATTGAGAGTCTACTGACTTGGGGCGACAGATGGCACAATGGGCTAAGTGTTCGGCTGGCGACCGGAAGGTAGCCGGTTCGAATCCCGCTTGGAGTGCATACTGTCGTTGTGTCCTTGGGCAAGACACTTCACCCACCTTTGCCTGTGTGTGAATGTGTGTGAGTGATTGGTGGTGGTCGGAGGGGCCGTAGGCGCAGATTGGCAGCCACGCTTCCGTCAGTCTGCCCCAGGGCAGCTGTGGCTACAGAAGTAGCTTACCACCACCGAGTGTGACTGAGGAGTGAATGAATAATGCGATGTAAAGCGCCTTGAGTATTAGAAAGGCGCTATATAAATCCCATCCATTATTATTATTATTAAATTGGATGTCAGTGTGGTATGCAGACTGCTCTGCTGCAGATAAGAAAGCGCTCCAGGCAGTGGTGAGAGAATCACTGGCTGCCCACTGCCCTCTCTGGAGGATATTGCCACCTCACGCTACCTCAGCAGAGCCACTAATATCATCAAAGGCTCCACACACCCTGGTCACCACCTTTTTGAACTGTTGCCCCCTGGCAGGTGTTACAGGTCAGCCTAAAGGTCACGCACCTCCAGACTCAGAGACAGTTTCTTCCCCAAAGCAATCTTCATACTCAACATGGAAAAACACTGAGTATTATTCATGCTGCACTCTTCCATGCTGCTAACTTTTACTATCACCATGTACACTTACTTATTTTAATACCTAGTTTTTAACATAGAAACATAGAAACATAGAAAATAGGTGCAGGAGTAGAGGCCATTCGGCCCTTCGAGCCTGCACCGCCATTCAATATGATCATGGCTGATCATCAAACTCAGTATCCTGTACCTGCCTTCTCTCCATACCCCCTGATCCCTTTAGCCACAAGGGCCACATCTAACTCCCTCTTAAATCTAGCCAATGAACTGGCCTCAACTACCTGTTCAAGAAGGAACTGCAGATGCTGGAAGATCGAAGGTACACAAAATTGCTGGAGAAACTCAGCGGGTGCAGCAGCATCTATGGAGCGAAGGAAATAGGCGACGTTTCGGGTCTGAAGAAGGGTTTCGGCCCAAAACGTCGCCTATTTCCTTCGCTCGATAGATGCTGCTGCACCCGCTGAGTTTCTCCAGCAATTTTGTGTACCTTTGGCCTCAACTACCTTCTGTGGCAGAGAATTCCACAGATTCACCACTCTCTGTGTGAAAAATATTTTTCTCATCTCAATCCTAAAAGATTTCCCCTTATCCTTAAACTGTGACCCCTTGTCCTGGACTTCCCCAACATCGGGAACAATCGTCCTGCATCTAGCCTGTCCAACCCCTTAAGAATTTTGTAAGTTTCAATAAGCTCCCCCCTCAATCTTCTAAATTCTAGCAAAAACATTGTTTTTAAATTGTGTCCTGTGTTTTTATGTTTATATATTATGCACCAATGGAGTGGCAACAACAATTTTGTTGTATGCAGTGCTTACAATGACAAATAAAGGCATTTAAGAAGGAACTGCAGATGCTGGAAAATCGAAGGTAGACAAAAAAGCTGGAGAAACTCAGCGGGTGCAGCAGCATCTATGGAGCGAAGGAAAAAGGCAACGTTTCGGGCCGAAACCCTTCTTCAGACAAATAAAGGCATTTCATTTCATTTCATTTCATTTCAAACCAAGGCGGAAATGGGGAGCAATGATCATGGTTTTCATTTTCATACTCTCATATTGCCTTGAGATGGAGAGGAAGGGTCGGGGTGCAATTTGGGTTGTCAAGTCTATTTGTGCGGACGGAAGTATTCGCAGTCATCTAAGTTCATATGCTCATAGTTTAGTTTAGAGATACAGCGTGGAAACAGGCCCTTCGGCCCACCGAGTCTGCACATTAACACTACAGATTTTATAATACTAGGCTGTATGGGGATGCTTTGCATTTTTAATAGTTAATTATTGGGTCTTTTTAAGTGTTTATTGCTTTCAGATGTTGTCCATATTGTATTTTATGTTGCGGCCCATTCGGCCCATCGAGCCAGCACCGCCATTCAATGTGATCATGGCTGATCATCCACAATCAGTATCCCATTCCTGCCTTCTCCCCATGTCCCTTGTCTCTGCTATCTTTAAGAGCTCTATCTAAATCTCTCTTGAAAGCAACCAGAGAATTGGCCTCCACTGCCTTCTGAGGCAGAGAATTCCACAGATTCACAACTCTCTGGGTTAAAAAGCTTTTTCTCATCTCCGTTCCAAATGGCCGACCCCTTATTCTTAAACTGTGACCCCTGGTTCTGGACTCCCCCAACATCGGGAACATGTTTCCTGCCTCCAGCGTGCCCAATCCCTTAATAATATTATATGTTTCAATACGATCCCCTCTCATCTTTCTAAATTCCAGCGTATACAAGCCCATTCGATCCATTCTTTCAACATACGTCTGTCCCGCAATCCTGGGGAATTAACCCTCAATGGCAAGAATGTCCTTCCTCAGATTTGGAGACCAAGACTGCACACAACACGCCAGGTGTGGTCTCACTAGGGCCCTGTACAACTGCAGAAGATATTGAGTTTATGAAGGAACTGCAGATGCTGGAAAATCGAAGGTAGACAAAAGTGCTGGAGAAACTCAGCGGGTGCAGCAGCATCTATGGAGCGAAGGAAATAGGCAACGTTTTTCGTTTAGAAAAACGTTGCCTATTTCCTTCACTCTATAGATGCTGCTGCACCCGCTGAGTTTCTCCAGCACTTTTGTCTACCTGCAGAAGATACTGATTCAGAAATGTGTAGTATAGACATCCCATATGGTAAAGTCTTAGAAACATGGAAAATAGGTGCAGGAGTAGGCCATTTGGACCTTCGAGCCTGCACCGCCATTCAATATGATCATGGCTGATCATCCAACTCAGTATCCCATCCCTGCCTTCTCTCCATACCCCCTGATCCCTTTAGCCACAAGGGCCACATCTAACTCCCTCTTAAATATAGCCAATGAACTACCTTCTGTGGCAGAGAATTCCACAGATTCACCACAAATGCCCCTTGTGAAAGATCGGGCATGTGCCACCTTCCAAATGCCACCTTACAGAATAATGACGCACGGGATCTTGGTAATATATTATATTTATTAATATTTCATGAGCATATAATAGTATTTATCAGTTAAATAACAGTCGCAAGTATTTTTTACATTGGAATGCAGCAAAACATTGATTTATTACTTTAAGTAATGATGTCCTTCATAATTATGGATATGAAATAGCCCTATTCATTTCATGCTTTGTCCGTTCAGCTAACTTTGAGACCGGATGGACGACAACAAACGAGAGAATGACTTTTCGAGGTTTGTCTCCAAAGTTAGCCCACGACAATGGTGCTTAATTGAGGATCTTCTGCATATCAGCCACATAAAAAGTTTAAGGAAGGCGCCCAATGCAATTACTTCACCACAACCAACCCCGGCCACACTGGATGGCCTTAGTCCCGAGTCACTTATAGGAGCAGAGGTGGGGGGGGGGGGGGGGGGGGGGGGGGGGGCGGGTTGGTATGAATAGGACACAGACACACAAAAAGCTGGGAGTAACTCAGCGGGACGGGCAGCGTCTCTGGAGAGAAGGAACGGGTGACGTTTCGGGTCGAGACCCTTCTTCAGACTGAATGCAGGAGACAGCTGGCAAAGACACGAGTTTTGTTTTGGATTCATTGTAAGATCTAACTTGGTAAAACAGGCCCTTCGGCCCACCGAGTCCATGCCGACCAGCGATCAGCTCTTCACACTACTCCTACGTTGACCAGCTTTTTCCATCTACTGAGCCAGTTAACCCACAAGCCCGCAGGGTCACGGTCACGGTCACGGAGGGGGCGCGCAAACTCCACACACAGACCCCACTCGAGGTTCAGGATCGCTTCTTGGTCTCTGGCGCTGTGAAGCAGCAGCACTACCCGCCGAGCCACTATTGGTGATTCCCCAACCATTCCCTGTTTTTTTTCCAAACAGCGGGAATGCCGTTATAGAGCCATGGAGGGTGGAAACAGGCCCTTCGGCTCAACCTGCCCCTGTCGACCAACATGCCCAATCTCCACTGAAGAAGGGTCTCAACCCGAAATGTCACCCATTCCTTCTCTCCAGAGATGCTGCCCGTCCCGCTGAGTTACTCCAGCACTTTGTGTCTGTCTTTGGTGTAAACCAGCATCTGCAGTTCCTTCCCGGAAATCATTTAAACTCCAGCATCTTTTAAATGCTCTTCCAAGTAACGTGGAGGATGCGTGCCCCTTATCTATGACCCATGAGGAAACCCAGACTACCCTGAGTTTAGTTTAGTTTAGAGATACAGCGCGGAAACAGGCCCTTCAGCCCAGTTCAGCTAGTCCTTGCCAACCAGCGATCCCCACACACACACTAGGGGACAATTTACAATTTTGCCAAGCCAATTAACCTACAAACATGTGAGTCTGTGGAGTGTGGGGGGGAAACCGGAGCACCCGGAGAAAACCCACGCAGTTCACGGGGAGAACGTACAAACTCCGTACAGACAGCACCCGTGGTCGGGATCGAACCCGGGTCCCTGGCGCTGTGAGGCGGCAACTCTACCGCTGCCTCCACCGTAGGTAACTAACTGATCTCCATTGGGATATTGTGTGTGAGCTGGCCTTCTAGGCTAAGCAAGGACGTACTTACACGGGTCCACCACTGATTTCCCTTGCTTTCCAGAGCCTTCCCGGATTGTCCGCGTTGGCGGACCAACGGAGGTCGCGGCCACCGATGGGGGTCCCAACGGTACCGGGACGTCCCGCCTCGGCAGCGGCGATCCCGGCCCGCAGAGTCGGCTCTGGCCGGGCAGGAGTTCCAGAGCACCCGCCGATCGGCCGCGGAAGTCCCGATGGGGTCGAGGTCGACCACCTCACCCGGCCTAGGGGACACATTTTGGGGGTGAGGGGGAGGTGGGTGGGGGGGGGGGTGGATTTCAAGTGCGCTCTCGTGACTTTTGTCCAGATGAAAGAAGGTGCCGGAAAATCGGTGGTGGGACCCGCACTTATTGGTATCCCAGTGGGAAGAACAACCCCCGAGGGCGTCGTAAGTCCGACCATTTGGACGTCCTGGCCAACGTTGGGGCCGACAGAATAGGAGCCTTGTTGGAATTGTGGCTGTGTGTGTGTGTGTGTGTGTGTGTGTGTGGTGACCAGGTACACAGCCTTAACTAACTAACTAACCCATTCACTCGATTCTTTTGTATAGGCTCAAGAAGGAACTGCAGATGCTGGAAAATCGAAGGTAGACAAAAGTGCTGGAGAAACTCAGCGGGTGCAGGCGGCAGCATCTATGGAGCGAAGGAAATATTCTTCGCTCCATAGATGCTGCTGCCTGCACCCGCTGAGTTTCTCCAGCACTTTTGTCCACCTTGTAAATGCTCCATGTCGCAAGTTCACCACCTCGGGCTGAAATAGTTCCCGAGTTTTGTCCGGGGACTCACCCTGCCGAAGCGTTAAGCATTTTCAAGAGGGAGCCTGTTCTACCCGTCTCCCAACCCCGGCCGAGACCCTTGAAGGTCCCTGGTCCTTGGAGGGAGGGGGGGTTTGTCATGGGGAAAGAGGGGGGGGTTGGTTGGTGGTCCACCTCGCAAACGATGCACTTGTCCTTCCCAATTAAGCACCGACCCCAGCGGCAGAGGCTTGCGGGTCCCTCGACGGAACCCAGAGGGGGTTGGAAGATCGCAACCTCCACTTGGTGTTTCCGCCCTGCTTCAACTAATGCAATCAACTCGACGCGCACAAACGGAAGATCAAATAGAACAAGTTGTCCAACAACTTTAGGCTGTGCACGCCACAGGCCACACGAAAGAAGAAGAAGAAGAAGTAGAAGAAGAATAACCCAGACAGTGGGAGCAAATCAAACTCCAGCCTGGGGGAAACAAACAACCGAGGAAAAAAAGAAGTGACACTTCCAGCGCCAGCATCTCTTGGGCGGAGATTTCGCTGATACCAGTCACTCAGCAGGGATATCTCTACCAAGTACAACAATATTATTTTTTTCACATGCGCCAAATTTAAAACGATTTGAAGACTCGCCGGCACCACTGTGCTTTTTTTTTTTTTTTTTTTGAAACATAAGAAATAGTTTACTACAACCAAAAAAGAGAGAGTCTTCAACTAACAACTGGTGCCCGCACATCACACCCTTTTTTTTTTTTTCCCATATCACTCAGTGTACCACGACTCAGTGCAACGCACTTGACAATACACATCCGAACAAGTTCTTTGATCCGAGAGCTCTCTGGCTTCGAGGGCAAATCACTTGCGTTTGTTCGCCACGCTCGCTGAGTTTGTTCACAGAATCGTGTGGTCCCCAGCGCTATTGTCAAACATTGTTCCAAACATGACCTGTGGGTGGGGGTGGGGGGGTTGGGGGGAAGCACAAATTATCTTAACAGCAAAAATACTCCTTCGTGACTGACTCCCCCTCTCTATTCAACCGCGACGCCAAGAATAATAGACAATAGACGCAGGAATAGTTTAAGAAGGAACCGCAGATGCTGGAACATTGAAGGTAGACAAAAGTGCTGGAGAAACTCAGCGGGTGCAGCAGCATCTATGGAGCGAAGGAAATTGGCAACGTTTCGGGCCGAAACCCGGAAGGGTTTCGGTCCGAAACGTTACCTATTTCCTATTCCCTTCGCCCTTGGTTTCGGCCCGAAACATCGCCCATTTCCTTCGCTCCATAGATGCTGCTGCACCCGCTGAGTTTCTCCAGCACTTTTGTCTAGGTGCAGGAGTAGGCCATTCGGCCCTTCTGATCATCCCCAATCAGTACCCCGTTCCTGCCTTCTCCCGATATACCCCTGACTCCGCTATTTTTAAGAGCCCTATCTAGCTCTCTCTTGAAAGTATCCAGAGAACCAGCCTCCACAGAATTCCACAGACTCATCACTCTCTGTGAGAAAAAGTGTTTCCTCCTCTCCGTTCTAAATGGCTTACTCCTTATTTTTAAACTGTGTGGCCCCTGGTTCTGGACTCCCCCCAACATCGGGAACATGTTTCCTGCCTCTAGCGTGTCCAAACCCTTAACAATCTAAACGCTGTGTTTCTATGGACAGGTAAAGACGCATGAAAAAGGGTCTCCAGCCGAAACGCCCCCCCATTCCTTCTCCCCAGAGATGCTGCCTGTCCCCACTGTGTTGCTTCAGCACTTTGTGTCTGCCGTCAGTTTAAACCAGCATCTGCAGTTCCTAACCTACACCTTGGTTTGCTCAATAGATGAACTGAGGTCCAGGCCGATTTCAATTTCAGAGCCCCCCCAAACCAAGATCAAACAGAAGCCCCTCAAGTTTAGTGGCCCCCAAGCAGACTGGCATGAGGTAGATGCCAAACGACATTTGTTGCCCCCCCCCCCACGTCTGATAGGGCCTGCACAAACCCCTTGATTTAGCCTTTGGAGTTATTTTGTACATGGTGCCAAAATATGGCCGTGACTCAGTGCAAATGTGGTCAATGCAAAAATAATGTCACCCTGCAGTGCACTCGTGGCAATGAAGCTCAATTGAACCTTTAGTTTAGTTTAGTTTAGAGGTACAACACAGTAACAGGCCCTGCGGCCCACTGGGTCCGCGCCGACCATCGATCCCCGCACACTAACACAACCCACCCTGGGGCAATTTTACATTTTTACACCAAGCCAATTAACCTACAAACCCGCACGTACGTCTTTGGGAGTGTGGGAGGAAACCGAAGATCTCGGAGGAAAATCCACGCCGGTCACGGGGGAGATCGTACAAACTCTGTACAGACAGCACCCGTAGTCGGGATCGAACCCGGGTCTCTGGCGCCTTGAAGCAGCTATTTTACCGCTGCCCCACCGTGCCGCTGCTAAGTGTAGATGGATGTAAAGGATAGCATGTACCTGGTGGGATGAAGGGTCTAGTGTAGATGGATGTAAAGGGTAGCATGTACCTGGTGGGATGAAGGGTCTAGTGTAGATGGATGTAAAGGATAGCATGTGCCTGGTGGTATGAAGGGTCTAGTGTAGATGGATGTAAAGGGTAGCATGTACCTGGTGGGATGAAGGGTCTAGTGTAGATGGATGTAAAGGATAGCATGTGCCTGGTGGGATGAAGGGTTTATTTCTGTGCTGGACAACTCTTTGCCTTTCCTTCAACTTTCCCATTATTTTCAGTCCATAACATTCACCAACATCAGGTCACCCCCTCAGGCTCCAGAGAAACCAATCCAAGTTTGTCTAACCTCTCCCGGCAGCCAAATACCCACTAATCCAGGCAGCATTCTCTAGCGGAGAAGGGAGGCTGGTGTCCAATGAATATTGAGGGGAAAGTGTCACCGTTTCGTACCTGTTCCAAATCCTGATTCACGTCGTTTTCATCGCTTGACACGTCATCATTCATGTAGATCGCTGATGCATCTGGGACCTGCAATGGTACACGTTTTTTACAGATTAAATTTACTGAAAGGTGAAATGAATGCACGGGCGGCAGAGTGGCGCAGGGGGTAGGCGCGCCTCCTCGCAGCGCCAGGGCCACCAGCTCAATGCGGACTCAGTTGCTGTCTGCGTGTGTGTGTGTGTGTGGAGTTTGCACGTTCTCCCTGCGACTGCGTGGGTTTTCCTCCGGGTGCGCCGGTTTCCTCCCACATCCCAAAGACGTGCGGATTCGTGCGTCGACCGGCCCTCTGCAAACTGCCCCTCGTGTGTGGGGAGCGGATGAGAAATTGTGGGACAACATAGAACGAGTGTGAACGGGCGATCGATGGTCGGCGTGGATTTGGTCGCCCCGCGCCGAACACTATTTGCCCAAACTTTTAACTTTTAGTTTAATTCAGAGATACAGCGCGGAAACAGGCCCTTCGGCCCACCGAGTCCATGCCGACCAGCGATCCCCGCACACTAATGCTGTCCCTCTCCACGCCTCATTAGTGCTGTATGCCTATGAGAGAGAAGCGAGTGTCACCAAACTTCTGAATTCTCTGGGGTGGAACCCTCTCCAAGACAGACAGACGTGAAGCTCACCGTTTGACCTGTTTTTACAAAATGTTAAATGGTCAGCTCGACATAGATTACAAGACCTACACCAAACCCAAACCAATTAGGAGCAGACGAGGGCATTCGATCCAATTTGTGATCCCAGCTACAAAGACAGATGTATACAGCAATTCGTTCTTCCCCCGCACAATTAAAGCATGGAATAATCTCCACCCAACTATAGTTACCCGACCAGATGCAACTACATTTAAAGTAGCTCTTTCTTCCCAATAACCTTTCTGTCTTAAGTCTCTCCCTCCACCACCTCCAGTTTAAATTCCATTTGGAATATTTTGGAGGACCAAGAAACCAAGAACCAAGAATGCCGGCCTTTATGCCAAGGCGTAGTTCTACGGAAAGTCCCGACGAAGTCCTGAAAAAGTTCTACGGAATTTGCCGACAATTCGGGGAAATATTGAGCAAAACTGCTGAAGCCGGCATCTAACTTACAAACGCCCTTGCGTCGGACTGTTAGGTCTATATTTGTTCTTGATTTCACCTTGACACAAAGGCTGGCAAACAGCACTGATAAGGGGCTGGAAATATCCTGAGCAGCAGCCCATAAGGACCGCGAAACCGAACACAAAGTAAACAACAAAGCACTTTGAAATCAGTCCACTGGAATTTAGAAGGATGAGAGGAGATCTTATAGAAACATATAAAATTCTTAAAGTGTTTAAGAAGGAACTGCAGATGCTGGAAAATCGAAGGTAGACAAAAATGCTGGAGAAACTCAGCGGGTGAGGCAGCATCTATGGAGCGAAAGAAATAGGCAACGTTTCGTCCCGAAACGCTGCCTATTTCCTTCGCTCCATAGATGCTGCCTCGCCCGCTGAGTTTCTCCAGCATTTTTGTCTACCTAAAATTCTTAAAGGATTGGACAGGCTAGATGCAGGAAAAATGTTCCTGACGTTGGAGGGAGTCCAGAACCAGGGGTCACACACAGTTTAAGAATAAGAAGTATAAGGTCATTTAGGACTGAGACGAGGAAAAACTTTTTCACCCAGAGAGTTGTGAATCTGTGGAATTCTCTGCCACAGAAGGCAGTGGAGGCCAATTCACTGGATGTTTTCAAGAGAGAGTTAGATTTAGCTCTTAGGGCTAACGGAATCAGGGGATATGGGGAGAAAGTGGGAACGGGAACTGATTCTGGATGATCAGCCAATAGACAATAGACAATAGACAATAGGTGCAGGAGTAGGCCATTCGGCCATTCAATGTGATCATGGCTGATCATCCCCAATCAGTACCCCGTTCCTGCCTTCTCCCCACATCCCCTGACTCCGCTATCTTTAAGAGCCCTATCTAGCTCTCTCTTGAAAGCATCCAGAGAACCTGCCTCCACCGTCCTCTGAGGCAGAGAATTCCACAGACTCACCGCTCTCTGTGAGAAAAAGTGTTTCCTCGTCTCCGTTCTAAATGGCTTACTCCTTATTCTTAAACTGTGGCCCCTGGTTCTGGACTCCCCCAACATCGGGAACATGTTTCCTGCCTCTAGCGTGTCCAAGCCCTTAACAATCTTATATGTTTCAACATATATGATCATATTGAAAGGCGGTGCTGGCTCGAAGGGCTGAATGGCCTAGTCCTGCTCCTATTGTCAATGTTTCTACGTTTCAAACACTGGGTGACATGGTGGCACAGCTGGTGGAGCCGTTACCTCGCAGCGCCAGAGCCAGGTTCGATCCTGACAGCCCCCAGCATATAAGGACGTACCTTTGGAAAGGAGATGAGAGGGAATTTCTTAAGAGGCCTCCACAGGCCTCCTCTGTGGCAATGAGTTAGGGAACATTTTTCCTGCATCTAGTCTGTTCAATCCCATAAGAATTTTACATGTTTCCATAAGATACCCTCTCATCCTTCTAAATTCCAGTGAATACAAGCCCAGTCGACCCATTGGCCATGTTTATTCTGCGCTGTTGTCCATGTATCTACACAACTGTACATTGCACACCTGTATCTACACACCTGTACATTGCACACCTGTATCTACACACCTGTACATTGCACACCTGTATCTACACACATGTACATTGCACACCTGTATCTACACACCTGTACATTGCACACCTGTATCTACACACCTGTACATTGCACACCTGTATCTACACACCTGTACATTGCACACCTGTATTTACACACCTGTACATTGCACACCTGTATCTACACACCTGTACATTGCACACCTGTATCTACACACATGTACATTGCACACCTGTATTTACACACCTGTACATTGCACACCTGTATCTACACACCTGTACATTGCACACCTGTATCTACACACCTGTACATTGCACACCTGTATTTACACACCTGTACATTGCACACCTGTATCTACACACCTGTACATTGCACACCTGTATCTACACACCTGTTCATTGCACACCTGTATCTACACACCTGTACATTGTTCACTTAATTTTAATTAATCATATAACTCCACTGATACAACAGACCTCCGTGTTCCTGTGTCGTGCTCCTGTGAGCCAAACTCTAAGCCCAGCAGCAGGAAAAATGTTCCCAATGTTGGGCGAGTCCAGAACCAGGGGCCACAGTCTTAGAATGAAGGGGAGGCTATTTAAGACTGAGGTGAGAAAAAACTTTTTCACCCAGAGAGTTGTGAATTTGTGGAATTCCCTGCCACAGAGGGCAGTGGAGGCCAAATCACTGGATGGATTTAAGAGAGAGTTAGATAGAGCTCTAGGGGCGAGTGGAGTCAAGGGATATGGGGAGAAGGCAGGCATGGGTTATTGATAGGGGACGATCAGCCGTGATCACAATGAATGGCGGTGCTGGCTCGAAGGGCCGAATGGCCTCCTCCTGCAACCTATTTTCTATGTTTCTGTGTTTCTAATTACTTACTTGCTTCTCATGTTCATAAGTGATAGGAGCAGAATTAGGCCGTTCGGCCCATCGAGTCTACTCCGCCATTCAATCATGGCCGATCTATCTTTCCCTCTCAACCCCATCATAACTGTTCTGCTTCAAATGTCAAGTTTAAAAAAAAAGTACTCAAAGTATTGCTTAAACAGTGAGAGAAACTATTGAGATTATCTATGTACAGATAAGCATTCACTAATGACTGGTGAGATTTAAGGCTGTAATCTAAAGAGGAACAGATCCTGAATTATGTTCTTGCTGTTTACAGTGGGCGGTGCGGTGGCGCAGCGGGTGGAGCTGCTGTCTCATCGCGCCAGAGACCCGGGTTCGACCCTGACCCTGGGAGCTGACTGTGTGTGTGGAGTTTGCACGTCCTCTCTGTGACCGCGTGGGTTTCCTCCGGGTGCTCCGGTTTCCTCCCACATCCCAAAGACGTGCGGGTTTGTAGGTTAATCGGCCCCTCTGCAAATTGCCCCCTGGTGCGTAGGGAGTGGATGAGAAAGCGGGGATAGCATGGAACTAGTGTGAAGGGGTGATCAATGGCAAGCGTGGACTCGACGGGCCGAAGGGCCTGTTTCCATGCTGTATCTCTAACCTAAACTAAAAAAAACAAAAGCTCCAGATGATTTGGATTATATTAGCTGTCACTCTATTCTGAATGAACATTGGGTTTGTTTGTCCTGGGACAATGACAAAGGTTTCTTTCATATTTTAAACAGCACATTATCAGGCAACTGAACCACCCCACCAACAACTAGCGAGCAGTCCTGAGCTACTATCGACCTCATTGGAGACCCTCAGACTATCTTCAATCGGACTTTGCTGGCTTTATCTTGCACCAGACGCTGTTCACATTATTGCCCTGTATCCTGTATAAGAGGGGTGGCACGGTGGCTCAGCGGGTAGAGTCGCTGCCCCACAGCACCAGAGACCCAGGTTCGATACTGACCACGGGTGCTGTCTGTACGGAGTTTGTACGTTCTCCCCGTGACCTGCATGGGGTTTACCCCGGATGCTCCAGTTTCCTCCCACATTCCAAAAACGTACATGTTTGTAGGCTAATTGCCTTTAGTGAATTTGTAAATTGTCCCTAGTGTGTGTAGGATAGTGTTAGTGTGCGGGGGTTCGATGGTCAGCGTGGGCCGAATGGCCTGTTTCCGCGCTGTATCTCTGAGCTAAACTAAACTGCACACTCTGTACAGCTCGATTGTAATCATGTATTGCCTTTCCGCTGACTGGAAAGTTTTTCACTGGGGACACTCGGGACACGTGGCAATACACTGAAGTCAAACTCGAACTCAAATAAAATGATTTAAAAAGTCGGTTACTTTTTCCTTGGGCGTATCCTGGCGGCTGGCCAACGCGTAGAGTACAGCATCATGCACGGACAAGAAGAGACAACTGCGTTCCAGGCCACTGTCGTCAAACATGCCGCCAGTCTCGATGTCCTCAAACACTTGATCTGTGAAACAAATATTTAGCGGCAGGATTAGAAGCAGCCTCTTCTCCCCTCTCTCATCGGGCAAGAGGTACAGAAGTGTGAAAACGCACACCTCCAGATTCAGGGACAGTTTCTTCCCGGCTGTTATCAGGCAACTGAACCATCTAGAGAACGGCCCTGAGCTACTATCTACCTCATAGGAGACTCTCGGACTATCTTTGATCGGACATTACTGGAGACCAGTTTTGAGTGAATTTTGAATCAGTCTGACGAAGGGTTTCGGCCTGAAACGTTACCTATTTCCTTCGCTCCATAGTTGCTGCTGCACCCGCTGAGTTTCTCCAGCATTTTTGTGTACCTTTGATTGAATTAAACTTGCAGTACGGAAACATGCCCTTAAACCCACTGTGTCGCAAGGAACTGCAGATGCTGGTATGTACTGGAGATAGGCACCAAGTGCTGGAGTAACTCAGCGGCTCAGGTAGCATCTCTGGAGAACATGGACAGGTGACGTTTCAGGGTCGGGTCCCTTCAGGCTGTTCTTCAGACCTGCAACATCACCCATCCTTTAATCTCCAGAGATGCTGCCTGTCCGACTGAGTTGCCGCAGGACTTTGTGCCTGATGCGCGAATCAGAGTTCAACCCTGACTACAGGTGCTGTCCATGTGGAGTTTGCACGTTCTCCCTGTGACCGCGTGGGTTTCCCCCGGGTGCTCCGGTTTCCTCCCACATCCCGGGGTTTGTAGGTTAATCGGCCCGTTGTAAATTGCCCCCTAATGTGCGGGGAGTGGGTGAGAAAGTGGGCTAACATAGAACTAGTGTGAACGGGTGATCGCTGGTCAGTGGTCAGTGGGCCGAAGGGCCTGTTTCCATGACGTATATCTAAACTAATCTACATAAAGGAAGGAGCAACGTCATGCATCATCAAAATCATCAGCAAACATTTGATATTTAAAAAAATGCTCCAATGTGCCAGAATAAACTGGAGCCCTTTAGATATCAATCAAAAAGGGGCAGCGGTAGAGTTGCTGCCTCACAGCGCCATAGATTGGCGTTCAATCCTGACTACGGGTGCTGTCTGTACGGAGTTTGCACGTTCTCCCCGTGACCTGCATGGGTTTTCTTCGACATCTTCGACTTCCTCCCACACTCCAAAGACGTGCATGTTCGTGGGTTAATTGCCTTGGTATAAGTGTAAAAAATGTCCCGAGTGTGCGCAGGATAGTACTAGTGTGCGGGGATCGCTGGTCGGCACGGACTCGATGGGCTGAAGGGCCTGTTTCCTCGCTGTATCTCTAAACTAAACTGAATTAAAATATTCTGCCCGGAATGTTTTCCTCTCTGTGTTGAGTTCAATAACAGTTTGGCAACATGTGAGTTTGCAACTTGCTGAGATGGACTTTGCCAACAGGCAAGTACGTAATGTTCCCGGCGTTCCTGAAGTGGTTCACTGTCAGGAATTTATTTTTGTCCAAACAATTAAAACCGTAATAGCATTACCAGAGTAGACACAAGGAACTGGAATCTTGTTGGAATCTGAACGCACAGTGCTGGAGTAACTCAGTGGCTCAGTGGTTCAGTTTAGTTTATTTGAGTTTAGAGACACAGCGTGTAAAACAGGCCCTTCGGCCCAACGAGTCTGCACAGACCAGCGATCCCCGCTGACTAACATTACGCTAAACACACTAGGGACAATTTTTTTTACATTTATGCCAAGCCAATTAACCTACAAACCTTTACGTGTGGGAGGAAACCGAAGATCTCAGAGAAAAACCCACGCGGGTCACGGAGAGAATGTACACCCGTAGTCAGGATCGAACCCTGGTCACTGGCGCCGTAATAGCCCTGTCCCACGGTACGAGTTCATTCCAAGAGCTCTCCCAAATAAAAAAAAAATCAAACTCGTGGTATGTACGGAGAATGAACTTAGCGGGTACGTCGGAGCTCGGGGACGTCTCTTAGCGCTAACGGCAGGTACTCGGGAAGACTCGCTAACGGCAGGTAAGCGCGGGAAGACTGGTGAAGATTTTTCAACATGTTGAAAAATGTCCACGAGAGCCCCGAGTACCGACGAGTGGCCATTACCGTAAATCTCCGAGTTCGAATCAGGGCAAACTCGGGAGAGCTCTTGGAATGAACTCGTACCGTGGGACAGGGGTTTAAGGCTGCAACTCTACCGCTGTGCCACCGTGCCGCACACAGTTGATTGACACTGCGAGCGTCAACTAAACTCCAGTCTATGAACTGTCTAGTTGGTACAAGGGACTTTGTGCTTGGTTTTGTTTTCGCACTACATTGAGCTTTTTAAAAAAACATTTTTTATATTAACTATTGAGTACCAGGTTTACAAACCCTACAACTGCTGTTCTGTAACTCAGCAGGTCAGGCAAGCATCTCTGGAGAGAAATGATGGGTCGGGACGTCTGAAGAAGGTCTTGACCTGAAAAGTCACATTCCTTTTTCCTTGGCTGATCATCAGTGCCCCGTTCCTGCCTCCTCCCCATATCCCTTGACTCCGCTATCTTTAAGAGCCCTATCTAACTCTCTCTTGAAAGCATCCAGAAAATTGGCCTCCACCGCCTTCTGAGGCCGAGAATTCCACAGTCACAAATCTCTGGGTGAAAAGGTTTTTCTTCATCTCCGTTCTAAATGGCCTGCCCCTTATTCATAAACTGTGGCCCCTGGTTTTGGACTCCCCCAACATCGGGAACATGTTTCCTGCCTCTAGCGTGTCCAAGCCCTTAACAATCTTATAGAAACATAGAAACATAGAAATTAGGTGCAGGAGTAGGCCATTCGGCCCTTCGAGCCTGCACCGCCATTCAATATGATCATGGCTGATCATCCAACTCAGTATCCCGTACCTGCCTTCTCTCCATACCCTCTGATCCCCTTAGCCACAAGGGCCACATCTAACTCCCTCTTAAATATAGCCAATGAACTGGCCTCGACTACCCTCTGTGGCAGGGAGTTCCAGAGATTCACCACTCTCTGTGTGAAAAAAGTTCTTCTCATCTCGGTTTTAAAGGATTTCCCCCTTATCCTTAAGCTGTGACCCCTTGTCCTGGACTTCCCCAACATCGGGAGCAATCTTCCTGCATCTAGCCTGTCCAACCCCTTAAGAATTTTAAGAACCCCTTAAGATTATATGTATCTTATAATCTTATAGGCAAGGCACAGATAATTCTGTTTACAAGCACGCAATCAATATCCTATTATCAGTATTTATTAACATTTATTAAGTTATATGAGATATAAACATGACAATAAAATCCTCCCATGCTTAAGCAACGGTCAAAGGTGCTCAATCAAAGTGCAGTTGCTATTTATTAGTGATATGCCTCTCATAAATAGTGGTGAGTGGTATTGTGTTATTTTTAGCACTTAAAACTGCACATTCATAGTGTCAAAGCATTAACCTTGATGAAGACTAATGTGCCATTACTCATTGGGCGTCAAAGGAACAAATGATGCCTGACACCCTTTTCTTTATTTATTTATGCCTGTTATGTTCTGTTGTGCTGAAGCAAAGCAGGAATTTCATCGTCCTATCTGGGACACATGACAATAAATTCTCTTGAATCTTGAATCACGCAAAGGGCAGTGGGTGGGTGTATGGGACGAGCTGCCAGAGGAGGTAGTTGAGGCTGGGACTATCGCAACGTTTAAGAAGCAACTAGACAGATACATGGACAAGACAGGTTTGGAGGGATATTTGCCAAACGTGGGCAGGTGGGACTAGTGTAGATGGGGCATGTTGGTCGGCATGGACAAGTTGGGCCGAAGCTTTAAGGTTTAAGGAAAAATGTATAGACAATAGACAATAGGTGCAGGAGTAGGCCATTCGGCCCTTCGAGCCAGCACCGTCATTCAATGTGATCACGGCTGATCATCCCCAATCAGTACCCCGTTCCTGCCTTCTCCCCATATCCCCTGACTCCGCTATTTTTAAGCGCCCTATCAAGCTCTCTCTTGAAAGCATCCAGAGAACCCACCTCCACCACCCTCTGAGGCAGAGAATTCCACAGACTCACCACTCTCTGTGAGAAAAAGTGTTTCCTCGTCTCTGTTCTAAATGGCTTACTCCTTATTCTTAAACTGTGGCCCCTGGTTCTGGACTCCCCCAACACCGGGAACATGTTTCCTGCCTCTAATGTGTCCAAGCCCTTAACAATCTTATATGTTTCAATGAGATAACCTCTCATCCTTCTAAACTCCAGAGTGTACAAGCCCAGCTGCTCCATTCTCTCAGCATAAGACAGATTTAATAGGAATCTGAGTGGTAACCTTTCTACCCAAAGGGTGGTGGGTGTATGGAACAAGCTGTCGGTGGAGGTAGTTGAGGCAGGTACTGTTGCTACCTTTAAGAGTCATTTGGACAGGTACATGGATAGGACAGGTTTGGAGGGATATGGGCCAAATGCAGGCAAATGGAACTAGTGTAGATGGGGCATGTTGGTCGATGTGGGCAAGTTGGACTGAAGGGCCTGTTTCCATCACTCTATGACTCTATGTCTGAATATTCTAATATCCATATGATTCTCTCTTCCTTCACTGAGGAATGGATTTATCAGAGGTGTTTAAGAATAAGGGGTAGGCCATTTAGAACGGAGATGAGTAAACACTTTTTCACACAGAGAATCGTGAGTCTGTGGAATTCTCTGCCTCAGAGGGCAGTGGAAGCCAGTTTTCTGGATATTTTCAAGAGCGAGCTAGATAGGGCTCTTAAAGATAGTGGTGTCAGGAGATATGGGGAGAAGGCAGGAACGGGGTACTGATTGGGGATGTTTAAGAAGGAACTGCAGATGCTGGAAAATCGAAGGTAGACAAAAATGCTGGAGAAACTCGGCTGGTGCAGCAGCATCTTTGGAGCGAAGGAAATAGGCGACGTTTCGGGCCGAAACCAAGGGCGAAGGAAATAGGAAATAGGTAACGTTTCGGGCCGAAACCCTTCCGGGTTTCGGCCCGAAACGTTGCCTATTTCCTTCGCTCCGTAGATGCTGCTGCACCCGCTGAGTTTCTCCAACATTTTTGTCTACCTACTGAATGGGGATGATCAGTCATGATCACATTGAATGGCGGTGCTGGCTCGAAGGGCCTCCTACACCTATTGTCTATTGTCTTTTGTTGCCTCATTTTGAGGGGTGTTACCTGAAATGTATCAGTGACGTTTTTGGGCCAGGGGCATCTCAAAGTGATAGGAGCAGAATGAGGCCATTCGGCCCATTCAAGTCTACTCCGCCATTCAATCATGGCTGATCTATCTCTCCCTCTCAACCCCATTCTCCTGCCTTCTCCCCATAGCCCCTGACACCCGTACTAGAATCTGTCTATCTCTGCCTTAAAAAAATTCATTGACTATATACATATAATCTAGAATTTAGAAGATTGAGGGGGGAATCTTATAGAAACGTACAAAATTCTTGGGGGGTTGGACAGGCTAGATGCAGGAAGATTGTTCCCGATGTTGGGGAAGTCCAGAACAAGGGGTCACAGTTTAAGGATAAAGTGGAAATCTTTTAGGACCGAGATGAGGAAAACATTTTTCACACAGAGAGAGGTGAATCTGTGGAATTATCTGCCGCAGAAGGTAGTTGAGGCCAGTTCATTGGCTATATTTAAGAGGGAGTTAGATATGGCCCTTGTGGCTAAAGGGATCAGGGGGTATGGAGAGAAGGCAGGTACAGGATACTGAGTTGGATGATCAGCCATGATCATATTGAATGGCGGTGCAGGCTCGAAGGGCCGAATGGCCTACTCCTGCACCTATTTTCTATGTTTCTATGTTTCTAATATATATATATATTATACCATACATATATTGTCTTTTCACTGGCTGGATAGCAAGCAACAAAAAAGCTTTTCACAGTGACAATAAACTAAACTAAACCAAACCAAATTTGAGCAGAGTGGATACATTAAAGATTCTCACCTCTTATACCAGCTAGGAAAATGGTCACGCCAATCTTCTTGTAGTTTGAACATATCTGTGCAAACAAAGACAGCAATCAGAAGAACAAATAATAAGATGAAAAGCAAATGAATACAATAACTTTAAATCCACCTAATCCAGGTAGAAGTCCACTGCACCTTTTTCCCCCCCTCCCACAAATATGTAATATGTGAATATGTGATTCTGTTTGTAATTTTTTGGCACAATCCGCAAGCATTTGCACGTCTCGTATGCGTTTGTGACGAATAAACTTGACTTGACTTGACTCGTGCACCCACTCCAAAGCCTTCATGTCCTTCCTGTAATGGAGAGACCAGAACTACACCCTCTCCCATCGGGCAAGAGGTACAGAAGTGGCGAAAACGCTCACCTCCAGATTCAGGGACAGTTTCGCCCCAGCTGTTATCAGGCAACTGAAGGGGATGAGGAAACGGAGATGAGGAAACACTTTTTTCTCACAGAGAGTTGTGAGTCTGTGGAGTTCTCTGCCTCAGAGGGCGATGGAGGCCGGTTCTCTGGATACTTTCAAGAGAGAGCTTGATAGGGCTCTTAAAGATAGCGGAGTCAGGGGATATGGGGAGAAGGCAGGAACGGGGTACTGATTGTGGATGATCAGCCATGATCACATTGAATGGCGGTGCTGGCTCGAATGGCTGAATGGCCTACTCCTGCACCTATTGTCTATTGTCATCCTATCATAACTAGAGAGCGGACTATTATCTACCTCATTGGAGGCCCTAAGGCTATCTTTGAGCGGACTTTACTAGACTTTGTCTTGCACCAAACGTTCTTCACGAAGATCTCGTTGAAAACCCACGCAGGTCACGGGGGGAAGCGTGCAAACTCCTTACAGACAGGCACCCGCGGTCGGGATCGAACCCGGGTATCGGGCGCCGTGAGGTGGCAACTCCACCCGCTGCGGCACACAATGACCAACGGAGTCGAGCAAACCACACGGTGATCTAAACCCCAGGGGTGAATGTTGAAGGTCAACGGAGGGGTGGGGGTGGGGGTGGGGGTGGGGGGTGGTGCGTCCATTTGAAGGACGGGGGCCGCCGCTCACCTTTCCCAGAACTTTGATTCCCATGAGGTCGACGAAACAGACTCCGCTCATGTCCAGGATGAGGGTGTGAATGTCGACGATGGGGTGGGCGAGTTTGATGGGGTCTTCGGGGTTGTCCGCCTCCAGCGTGGACTTGTCCATCCTCTCATGGAGCCCGTTGGGGGTGTTGACCGTGATGTAGGATATCCGCGGGGAGTCGTCCACTGAGTTATTGTTACAGTCCATGGACGACTCGGCCTCCACCTCCTTCACCAGCTCCTGCAGAGACACTTGCTGCAACAGAAGATGGGGCGGAGAATGAAACATAGAAACATAGAAACATAGAAATATAGAAACATAGAAAATAGGTGCAGGAGTAGGCCATTTGGCCTCTCCAGAGATGCCTGCTTGACCTGTTGAGTTACTCCAGCACTTTGTGTCTTTTTTTGGTAAACCAGCTTCTGCAATTCCAAGAAGGGTTTCGGCCCGAAACGTTACCTATTTCCTTCGCTCCATAGATGCTGTTGCACCCGCTGAGTTTCTCCAGCTTTTTTTTGCGTATCTGCAATTCCTTGTGTCTGCCAGAGGAAATAGTTGAGGCAGGGGAAATAGAAACATAGAAACATAGACAATAGGTGCAGGAGTAGGCCATTCGGCCCTTCGAGCCTGCACCGCCATTCAATATGATCATGGCTGATCATCCAACTCAGTAGCCTGTACTTGCCTTCTCTCCATACCCCCTGATCCCTTTAGCCACAAGGGCCACGTCTAACTCCATCTTAAATATAGCCAATGAACTGTGGCCTCAACTACCTTCTGTGGCAGAGAATTCCACGGATTCACCACTCTCTGTGTGAAATTTTGTTTTCTTCTCATCTCGGTCCTAAAAGACTTCCCCCTTATCCTCAAACTGTGACCCCTTGTCCTGGACTTCCCCAACATCGGGAACAATGACGAAATATGTAGGAAGGAGGTTGACAAAAGTGCTGGACAATTTTTTTTAACATTTATAACAAGCCAATTAACCTACAAACCTGAGGTAGACAAAAGTGCTGGAGAAACTCAGCGGGTGCAGCAGCATCTATGGAGCGAAGGAAATAGGCAACGTTTTTCGCTTCGAAAAACGTTGCCTATTTCCTTCGCTCCATAGATGCTGCTGCACCCGCTGAGTTTCTCCAGCACTTTTGTCTACCTTCGATTTTCCAGCATCTGCGGTTCCTTCTTGAACATGTGTAGGAAGGAACTGCAGATGCCGGTTTACACCGAAGATAGACACCAAATGCTGGAGTGTCAATCTCAACCAAGAACTGCCTAAGCGTTGTCAACCATACCTTGTTAACGAGGTTACTTGGTCTTCTTGCCTCCATTTCTTGTTCTTCTCGCTTTGCAGCTTTGAGGTACTTCTTCTTGGCTATTAGAACCTTCACCGGATCGATTCCCGACTGCGGGAAATAAAAGAGCAACTTAGCTGCGATCGTCACCGCGCCTTTCGAAAGATTGAACATCAGGACTCGGAGGCTTGAGTTAGAAACATAGAAACATAGAAAGTAGGTGCAGGAGTAGGCCATTCGGCCCTTCGAGCCTGCACCGCCATTCAATATGATCATGGCCGATCATCCAACTCAGTATCCCATCCCTGCCTTCTCTCCATACCCCCTGATCCCTTTAGCCACAAGGGCCACATCTAACCCTCTTAAATATAGCCAATGAACTGTGGCCTCAACTACCTCCTGTGGCAGAGAATTCCACAGATTCACCACTCTGTGTGAAAAATGATTTTCTCATCTCATCTCAACTGTGACCCCTTGTTCTGGACTTCCCCAACATCGGGAACAATCTTCCTGCATCTAGCCTGTCCAACCCCTTAAGAATTTTATAAATTTCTAACAGGTTGCAGGGAGTAGTAGGGAAAGGTTGGATCGGCTGGGATAGGAGCAGAATTAGGCCATTCGGCCCATCGAGACTACTACCTCATTCAATCATGGCTGATCTATCTCTCCCTCCTAACCCCATTCACCTGCTTTCTCCCCATCTCCCCATATGGAATACCCTGCCACAGAGGGCAGTGGAGGCCAAGTCACTGGATGGATTTAAGAGAGAGTTAGATAGAGCTCTAGAGGCGAGTGGAGTCAAGGAATATGGGGAGAAGGCAGGCACGGGTTATTGATTGTGGACGATCAGCCATGACCACAATGAATGGCGGTGCTGGCTCGAAGGGCCGAATGGCCTCCTCCTGCACCTGTTTTCTATGTTTCTATGTTTCTATCACCCCTGACACCCATACTAATCAAGAATCTATCTCTGCCTTAAAAGTATCCATTGACTTGGCCTCCACAGCCGTCTGTGGCAAAGAATTCCACAGATTCACCACCCTCTGACTAAAGAAATTCCTCCTCATCTCTGTTAATTCTGAGGCTGTGACCTCTGATCCCAGGTTAGACTCTCCCATTAGTGGAAACACCCTCTCCACATCCACTCTATCCAGGCCTTACACTATGCGGTAAGTTTCAACGAGGTCCCCCCCTCATTCTTCTAATTCCCCCCTGGATTATAAAACGGGAGGGCATAGGGTGAGAGACTTATGTGGGACATCAGGGGCGATCTTTCCACTCAGAGGGTAGTCCATATCTGGAATGAGCTGCCAGAATTAGCTATAGAAGTGGATACAGTAATAATAATGAATAATGGATGGGATTTATATAGCGCCTTTCTAATACTCAAGGCGCTTTACATCGCATTATTCATTCACTCCTCAGTCACACTCGGTGGTGGTAAGCTACTTCTGTAGCCACAGCTGCTCTGGGGCAGACTGACGGAAGCGTGGCTGCCAATCTGCGCCTACGGCCCCTCCGACCACCACCAATCACTCACACACATTCACACACAGGCAAAGGTAGGTGAAGTGTCTTGCCCAAGGACACAACGACAGTATGCACTCCAAGCGGGATTCGAACCGGCCACCTTCCGGTTGCCAGCCGAACACTTAGCCCATTGTGCCATCTGTCGTCCTGTAACAACTTTTGAAAGTCATTTGGGGAGGCACAGTGGTGCAGCGGGTAGAGCTGCTACCTCACAGCACCAGAGACCCGGGTTCAATCCTGACTAGGTGCTCTGTCTGTACGGAGTTTGCACGTTCTCCCCGTGACCACTTGGGTTCTCGTGAGATGCTCCAGTTTCCTCCCACATTCCAAAGACGTGCAGGTTTGACGGAGTCAGGGGATATGGGGAGAAGGCAGGAACGGGGTACTGATTGGGGATGATCAGCCATTATCACATTGAATGGCGGTGCTGGCTCGAAGGGCCAAATGGCCTACTCCTGCACCTATTGTCTATTGTCTATTGTTAATTGGCAGTAGACTAGTATGTGGGATACGAAAGTGGGATACCATAGATCGAGTGTGAGGATGGTCAGCGTGGACTCGGTGGGCCGAAGGGCCTGTTTCCATGCTGTTACTCCAAACTAAGATACATGGATTTGTTGGAAATACAGGGAATTACTACTAGCCCAATATGCCAACTTATCCAAATGTCTTTTAAAAATGGAAGTTAGACTTAAAAGAGGACCAGAGGGCTAGTTTTTCTCACGGAGGGTGGTGGGTGTATGGAACGAGCTGCCAGAGGAGGTGGCAGAAATGGCTACAGTTTAGTTTTAGTTTAGAGATACAGCGTGGTAAATCAGGCCCATCGGCCCACGGGGGAGTCCACACCCGACCAGCGACCCCCGCACACCATCCTACGCACACTTGGGACAATTTTACATTTATACCAAGGCAAATGACCTGCAAACCTGCACGTCTTTGGAGTGCGGGAGGAAACCAGAGCACCCGGAGAAAACCCACGCAGGTCACGGGGAGAACGTGCAAACTCCGTACAGACAGCACCCGCAGTCGGGATCGAACCCGGGTCTCTGGCGCCGTGAGGCAGCAACTCTACCAGTGCGCCACCGTGTCACAACCAATTGGATTAGGGCTTAGAGGAGTTCATAGGGTTTATTTATAGTGGGTGTATGGAACGAGCTGCCAGAGCAGGAAGCTGAGGCAGGGACTATCCCAACGTTGTGGTTTTAGTGCAAATTAATCTATGAGTTTGAATCGGAGATATTTTACCTTTTTGATCACTTTCGTTCGGAAAAACTCCACATTTGCAAAATACAGCGGGGAGCAGTAGGTGATGATTTTTATTCCACTGATTTCTTTCGCCTGGAAGAGAAGCACAATGATTTTTTTGTGTTCAGTTACTGATTAAGGATTTTGTTTCATGTTAAGCAGTCAAACAGTCCAGAGATCTGGTATTAGATGTCATTAATAGAACCTACACGGCAGCATAAAGGCATCTCTGGGCTAGAAACCCACTACTGAAAAGTTACCCGCCAGGAAGTGAGCGGGCAAGATCATCTCTGACCCCTCTCACCCCAGCCACAAACTCTTTGAACCACTTCCCTCTGGAAGGCGACTCCGGACTGTCAAAGCTGCCACAGCCAGACATAAAAACAGCTTTTTCCCCCACGACCAGTAGCTCTACTCAATAACCAAAAATCTGTAGCCTCCCTTTGCTCTGGTATTTTATTTAATTCACGTTTAATCAAGAATGTTTTATTATTAATGTTTAATGTTTTATGTGTCATTCCGACTGCCCCTGTCCCACTTAGGAAACCTGAACGGAAACCTCTGGAGACTTTGCGCCCCACCCAAGGTTTCTGTGCGGTTCCTGGAGGTTCCCGGAGGTTTTTGTCAGTCTCCCTACCTGCTTCCACTACCTGCAACCTCCGGCAACCACCTGCAACCTCCGGGAACCGCACGGAAACCTTGGGTGAGGCGCAAAGTCTCCAGAGGTTTCCGTTCAGGTTTCCTAAGTGGGACAGGGGCACAACTGTCACTGTATGTGGTTGTCACTTGCGGGCGGAGCACCAAGGCAAATTCCTTGTATGTGAATACTTGGCCAATAAACTTATTGATTCATTCATTCAAGTCACCACACTCTAAGTCTGACCTGGAACAGCTTCTTCCCCACAACCATCCGGCTATTAAACACTATAACCTTATAGAGGTGTATAAAATCATGAGAGGAATAGATTGGGTAGAGCCTCTTGCCCTGAGTAGGTGAATCGAGGACCAGAGGACATAGGTTTACGGTGAAGGGGAAAAGATTTAAAGGGAATCTGAGGGGTAACTTTTTCCACATAAAGGGTGGTGGGTGTATGGAACGAGCTGCCAGAGCAGGAAGCTGAGGCAGGGGCTATCCCAACGTTTAGAGGGGTACATGGATAGGACAGGTTTGGAGGGATATGGGCCAAACTCAGGGAGGTGGGACTAGTATAGATGGGCCTGTGTGGGCAAGTTGGGCCGAAGGGCCTGTTTTCATGCTGTATCACTCTATGATTCTATGACTAACGTCCTGATAGGCTCCAAACTATATAGACCTGGGGGCACTATTTTTGACTGCACTATTACTGTTTATTTATTTATCTGTTGGTTTTTATATATATGTATGTATATTGAATTGTTTTTTGAAGGCAGACAAATATCTGGAGGTCAGGCAGAATCTCTGGAGAAAAGGAATAGGTGATTTTTCGGGTTGAGACCCTCCTTGTTGTTTAGAGGTACAGTGCGGAAACAGGCCCTTCGGCTCACTCAGTCCGTGCTGACCAGCGATCCCCGCACACGAGCATCGTCCCACACATTAGGGACAATTTTAGCAATTAACCCACAAGAACCTGTACGCCTTTGGAGTGTGGGAGGAAACCGGAGCGCCCGGAGAAAACCCACGCGGGCCACAGGGTGAACGTACAGTCAGCACCCGCGGTCAGGATCAAACCCGGGGTCTCTGGCGGTGTGAGGCAGCAACTCTACCGCTGCGCCACTGAGCCGCGCCACTGAGCCGCGCCACTGAGCCGCGCCACTGAGCCGCGCCACTGAGCCGCGCCCAGCGTCTGGTTTGTTTTCCAGTCTTGCAGCTGAGGGCCAGGGGAAATTTCCATCGCCAGGCCACAGTGTCGGTGTGAACTTGCACCGAGTGTTCCACCCTGCACCGGCGTGATGGAAAATGCCGGAATGTGCAGAGGCGATCCTGTCAGGCTGAGATTTAGGGTGGAGAGACTTCACCCAGCTGGTGAACCTTCACCTTCTCTCCATAATTGCCGAAGGACCTGTTGTCCTGCATTTCCTAAATACCCTCGCCCCAGAGTTGGACAATTTGTGATTGTTACTAATCTTTTCTACGCCGGAATCTTTAAGGAGGGGGGAGGGGGGGAGGGAGGGGGGGGAAGATTTAATAGGAAGCTGAGGGGTCACTTTTTTACACAAAAAGGGTGGTGGGTGTGAGGGGCGCCACAGTGGCGCAGAGGTAGAGTCGCTGCCTCACAGCGCCAGAGACCCGGGTTCGATCCCGGCTACGGGCACTGTCTGTGCGGAGTTTGCATGTTCTCCCCGTGACTGCGCGTGTTTTCTCCGGGGTGCTCCGGTTTCCTCCCACACTCCAAAGTTTAAGAATAAGGAGTACCCCATTTAGAATGGAGACGAGGAAAAACTTTTTCACACCGAGAGTTGTGAGTCTGTGGAATTCTCTGCCTCAGAGGGCAGTGGAGGCCGGTTCTCTGGGTGCATTCAAGAGAGAGCTAGATAGGGCTCTTAAAAATAGCGGAGTCAGGGGATATGGGGAGAAGGCAGGAACGGGGTACTGATTGGGGATGATCAGCCATGATCACATTGAATGGCGGTGCTGGCTCGAGGGGCCGAATGGCCTACTCCTGCACCTATGGGCTATTGTCTATTGTATATTGTCTAAAGGTGTGCGGTTTTGTAGATTAATTGGCTTCTGTAAATTATAAATTGTCCCTAGTGTGTGTAGGATAGTGTTAGTGAATGAGGTGATCGCTGGTCGGTGCGGACTAGGTCGGCCCAAGGTCCTGTTTTTTCGCTGAGTCTCCAAAGTCTAAATTAAAGTCTAAAGCGTATGGAACGAGCTGCTGGAGGAGATAGTTGAGGAAGGTACGATCGTAATGTTTAAAGAACATTACAAGGATAGGATAGGTTTTGAGGGATTGTGTAGGAAGGAACTGCAGATGCTGCTTTATACTGGAGATAGACACAAAATACTGGATCAATCAACGAGCCAGGCAGCTTCAGAGATCTGAACCCTTTCTCAGACTCAATCCAAAACGTTACCTATACCTTTTCTCCAGTCATTCTGCCTGACTCACTGAGTTAGTCAAGCATTTTGTGTGTATCTTAGGTTTAGAGGGACATGGGCCAAGCAAAGGTAGGTGGGACTAGTATAGATGGGGCATGTTGGTCAGCATGGGCAAGTTGGGCCGAAGGGCCTGTTTCCCTGCTGTAGGACTCTATGACTCTATGAATTGTCTGCTGCTGATGTTCGTGAGCAAGTTCACGGTTCTGAACGGAGATGAGGAAAAACTTTTTCACACCGAGAGTTGTGAGTCTGTGGAATTCTCTGCCTCAGAGGGCGGTGGAAGCCGGTTCTCTGGATGCTTTCAATTCGAGAGCTAGATAGGGCTCTTAAAGGTAGCAGAGTCAGGGGATATGGGGAGAAGTTAGGAACGGGGTACTGATTGTGGATGATCAGCCATGATCACAGTGAATGGCGGTGCTGGCTGGAAGGGCCGAATGGCCTACTCCTGCACCTATTGTCTATTGTCTATTTACTCGGCCAAATGTGTGGGCATTCATATTTCATTTAAACAGTTAAAGCTGCAGCAGCAAGCAGGAGGTTGCCATGGATATTAGTTCCACCCATTAATATTTACAAGAGCTATTTTCGTGGTTGGGAACTCCGAGCCATCCAAGTGGGAGACATTACAATAAGACAAAACTAATGCCAGTAACAACTTAACACGGGCTAAAATCTTTGTTGAGTCATAGTTTTGGTGAAAGCTCCAACCAATGCATTCAAAACAAATAACATCTGTCCAGTCCAAAGAACTAGAGGACACGGGTTTAAACTGCGAGAGTAATGTTCTCCTGAAGTTTGAGCGCTGGGCTATAGTTTACTTTAAGAAGGAACTGCAGATGCTGGAAAATCGAAGGTAGACAAAAGTGCTGGAGAAACTCAGCGGGTGCAGCAGCATCTATGGAGCGAAGGAAATAGGCGACGTTTCGGGCCGAAAGCTAGGGCGAAGGAAATAGGAAATAGGTAACGTTTCGGGCCGAACCCCTTCGGGATTCGGCCAGAAACGTTGCCTATTTCCTTCGCTCCATAGATGCTGCTGCACCCGCGGAGTTTCTCCAGCACTTTTGTCTACCTATAGTTTAGTTTAGTTTAGTTTAGAGATACAGCACGGAAACAGGCCCTTCGGCCCACCGAGTCCGCACCGACCAGCGATCCCCGCACACTAACACTATCCTACACACACTAGGGGACAATTTACAATTTTACCAAGCCAATGAATTGTTTTTGGTAAAATTGTAAATTGTCTCTAGCGTGCATGCGTAGGATAGTACTAGTACACAGGGTAATCACTGGTACAAACCTGCACGTCTTTGGAGTGTGGGAGGAAACCGGAACACCCGGAGAAAACCCACGCAGGTCACGGGGAGAACGTGCAAACTCTGCACAGAGTAGTCAGGATCGAACCCAGGTCTCTGGCGCTGTGAGGCAGCAACTCTACCGCTGCGCCACCGTGCCACCTTACTAGGCACCTTACTAGAACCATAGAAACATAGAAAACACGGAATCAGGCCCTTCGGCCCACCGAGTCCATGCCGACCATCGATCGCCCGTTCACACTAGTTCCATGTAATAGAAACATAGAAACATAGAAAATAGGTGCAGGAGTAGGCCATTCGGCCCTTCGAGCCTGCACCGCCATTCAATATGATCATGGCTGATCATCCAACTCAGTATCCCATACCTGCCTTCTCTCCATACCCCCTGATCCCTTTAGCCACAAGGGCCACATCTAACTCCCTCTTAAATATAGCCAATGAACTGGCCTCAACTACCATCTATGGCAGGGAATTCCACAGGTTCACCACTCTCTGTGTAAAAAATGATTTTCTCATCTCGGTCCTAAAAGACTTCCCTCTTATCCTTCAACTGTGACCCCTTGTTCTGGACTTCCCCAACATCGGGAATAATCTTCCAGCATGTAGCCTGTCCAACCCTTTAAGAATTTTGTAAGTTTCGATAAGATCCCCCCTCAATCTTCTAAATTCTAGCGTGTACAAGCCGAGTCTATAGGGCAACTTATTTCACACAGAGGGTGGTGGGCGTATGGAACGAGCTGCCAGAGGTGGTAGTTGAGGCAGGAATCACCGCAACAACATTCAAAAGACAGAATGTAATAAAAAGGAACTGCAGGTGCTGGTTTATACCAAAGATAGACACAAAGTGCTGGAGTAACTCAACGGGTCAGGAAGCATCTCTGGAGGAAATGGCTAGATGATGTTTTCGATCGGGACCCTGCCTCAGTTTGAAGAAGGGTCCCGGCCCGAAAGGTCACCTATCCTTTTTATCCATGGAGGCTGCCTGACCCGCTGAGTTAATGCAACAATTTGTGTCTATCTTTAAAAGTCAGGATGTTAAAACAAGGAAATGCAGATGCTGGTTTACAAAAATAGAGACAGGCAGAAGGCCTGAAACGTCACCGATCCATGTTCTCCAGGGATGCTGCCTGACCAGCGCTCCAAGCCTGCCCAACCTCTCCCTGTAGCTCAGCCCCCTCGAGTCCTGGCAACATCCTCGTGAATCTTCCCTGCTACACTTCTCACTTTAAAGACATCCTTCCTGCAGCAGGGTGACCAAACCCCTCTCTGTCCTGGTCACGTGTTGGGGTCTCCATCTACATAAGGTCAACAACTGATGTAGAATCCGAATAATGAAAGGCCCCGGATAGAGTTGATGTGGAGAGGATGTTTCTGCTTGTGGGAGAGTCCAGGACCAGAGGGCACAGCCTCAGAATAAAAGGACCTACCATACGTTTAGAAAGGAGATGAGGAGAAATGCATTTAGTCAGAGGGTGGTGAATCTGTGGAATTCATTGACATGGGTGGTGGAGGCCAAGTCAATGGATATTTTTTTCAAAGTAGCTTTGTTGAACATCGTACTAGTTTCAAACATGTCTTGTTGAGTCTCATTGTCTGTGACTTGTTTTCTCCTAGCCCACAGCCAACAATGTCCTGTCTCCTTTATCGTCGTAACTTTTTCGCATTTCTTTCATTCATTTGTTCCATATCTCTCCACATCACCGTCTATATCTCTCGTCTCCCTCTCCCCCGACTCTCAGTCTGAAGAAGGGTCTCGACCCGAAACGCCACCTATTCCTTCTCTCCAGAGATGCTGCCTGACCCGCTGAGTTACTGTAACGTTTTGTGACTATCTTCAGTTTAAACCAGCATCTGCAGTTCCTTCGCACACACTCAGAGATGTGTTCAAGGTGGAGATTGACAGTATTTTGATTAGTACGGTTGTCAGGGGTTACGGGGAGAAGGCAGGAGAAAGGGGTTGAGAGGGAAAGATAGATCACCCATGATTGAATGGCGGAGTAGACTTGATGGGCCGAATGGCCTAATTCTGCTCCTTGAACTCATGAACTATGAACCTATAAACCATCTAGCCTCAATAACATAGAGATTACTAAAGGGCCTGTCTCACTTTCACGACCTAATTCACTACCTCTGCCGAGTTTGCCCTTGACTCATGCTCGCAGCATGGTCGTCACGAGGTCGTAGGTAGGTCGTAGGTAGGTCGGGATGCTAGTCATTGGTACTTGTGGCATCAAGTAGGTCGGGGCGTTTTTCTAGCCCGATGAAAAATGTCCACGAGTAAAAATGGTCGTGAATTAGGTAGTGAGAGTGGGACAGGCCCTTAACACACTCACCTTTTCGTAGATTTTGGGATTTCTATAAATGTCACTGGCTGCCACCTGTCCCACGAGATGACCATTCCGACTGCGGAGAACAAACACACAGGGAAACCGTTTAAGGAGAAGCACAATTCCGCCTAAATTCAGTTGTGTTCAGTTCTGGGCACCGTGTTATAGGAAAGATACTGTCAAGCTTGAACGGGTTCAGAAAAGATTTACGAGGATGTTGCCAGGACTAGAGGGTGCGAGCTATACGGAGAGGTTGAGTCGGCTGGGTCTCTATTCCATGGAACGCAGGAGGATGAGGGGAGGTGTACAAAATCACGAGAGGAATAGATCAGAAAGATGCACGGAGTCACTTGCCCAGAGAGGATTCCTCCCACACTCCAAAGACGTAGAGATTTGTAGGTTAATTGGCTTGGTGTAAAATGTAAAAACTGTCCCTAGTGTGTGCAGAGGATAGTGTCAATGTGTGGGGATCGCTGGTCGGCACGGACCCGGTGGGCCGAAGGGCCTGTTTCCGCGCTGTATCTCTAAACTAAAGACTGGAACAAGACTGCTGTGATTTGGCATTCTTGCCCTCCCTGTCACTGGATGCATCAGTATACACTCGTTGGAGGGAGTTTTGGTATCTTTGATAGAATTGGAGACAAGCCCAGATTCCATTCGGTTTGTATTCGTGTCTTCGTTAATGCTGGATTTAATTAGTGCTTGTAGACTGGGGAATTCTGTCGGGTGAAAGGGCATTGGAATCTCCCACAAGCTGGACATGTTTACACTCAACCCTGACTGACTTATTATAAAATCACATAGGATCATAAAAATGCTGGAATCAGACGCAGAAGTAAGCCGCTTGGTGCCTCGTTCGTGTCGACATTAGACTTTGGAGATATGTTGCAGAAACAGGCAGTTCGACACGCCAGGCCCATGCCAATCACTTTGTATACTAGCACCATCCTACACACACACCAGGGACATTTTTACAAATTACCAAAGCCAATTGACCTACAAACCCGCACGTCTTTGGAGCGTGGGAGGAAACAGGAGCACCCGGGGAAAACCCACGCAGGTCACGGGGAGAATGTACAAGATTCAAGATTCAAGATTCAAGAGAGTTTATTGTCATGTGTCCCTGATCGGACAATGAAATTCTTGCTTTGCTTCAGCACAACAGAACATAGTAGGCATTGACTACAGAACAGATCAGTGTGTCCATGTACCATTATATAAATATATACACACATGAATAAATAAACTGATAAAGTGCAAATAACAGATAATGGGCTATAATGGGCAAACCCCGTACAGACAGCACCCGAGGTCAGGATCGAACCCGGGTCTCGGGCACTGTGAGGCAGCAACTCTACCGCTGTGCCCCTGTGCCACCCATTCCATCTTTCATCATTTAGTGCAAATACAAATCATTTTATATTTATCTGCGCCACATTCCTGTGTCAATCCCATATATCTTATGGAACACAGAACATAGGAAAATACAGAGGAGATGCAAGGAACTGCAGATGCTGCAACCTCGAGGAGAACACAAAGTGCTGGAGGAACTCAGAGGGACAGGAAGCCTCGTTGGAGTGCATGGATACTGTAGGTGACGTCTCGGGTCGGGTCCCTTCTTCAAACTGATTGTTATCTCCTCCATACTGCAATCAGTCTGAAGAAGGGTCCTGACCTGAAACGTCACCTATCCATGTCCTCCACGGATGCTGCCTGGCCTGCTGAGTTACTCCAGCGCTTTGCGTTCTATAGAAAAAAGCAGCATAGGTACAGGTTCATTCGGCCCACAATGTCTGAGCCCAACATGATGCCAAACTGTGTAGGAAGGAACTGCAGATGCTGGTTTACACCAAAGATATCATTAAATTGAATTAAACCAAGTTACACTACTGTACTCTCATCTGCCTGCACACGATAACTATCCCTATAGTCCCTGCATATCCATGAGCCTTGATTCCATTAATATTAATATAGCTTCTTTACACAAGGGGAGGTGGGTGTACGGAATGAGCTGCCGGAGGAGGTAGTTGAGGCAGGTACAGTACAATCGCAACATTTATACAGGTACATGGATAGGACAGGTTTGGAGGGATATGGGCTAAACGCAGGCAGGTGGGACTAGTGTAGGTGGGACATGTTGGTCGGTGTGGGCAAGTTGGGCCGAAGGGCCTGTTTCCACATTGTATGACTCTAGCGCAGCGGTAGAGTTGCTGCCTCACAGCGCCAGAGACCCGGGGTCGATCCTGACTACGGGCGCTGTCTGCACGGAGTTTGCACGTTCTCCCCGCGACTGCGTGGGTTTTCTCCGTGATCTTCGTTTTCCTCCCACACTCCAAAGACGTGCAGGTTTGCAGGTTAATTGGCTCCGGTATAAATGTAAATTGTCCCTAGTGTGTGTAGGATAGTGTTAGTGTGCGGGGATCGCTGGTCAGTGGGCCGAAGGGTCTATTTTCACACTGTATCACTACACAAAACTAAACTAATATCCTCATCTTGAATATACACAGAATCTGACCTTCCATAACAGTCTTAAGTAGAGAATTCCACAGAATCACTGCCCTTTGGAGAATAAATAAGTTTAAATAACGATATTTTAATAATATTTTTTTATTTCTGTATTTTTCTAGATCATCAAAGATGTTATCCTCAGGAAGATTAAATAAATAAACACATGGGAGTTGTACTTTGGAACAAACTCACTTTTAAAACTATTTCCAAACAAATTGAATCTCTTTCGCACTTATTTTTAATGCTTTGATGTGGAGGGGAATAATGATACAAAAACAGCCCGCATATTTAATAGGAAAGGGGATTTTTTTCCTCGTGGGCTAAAATAGTTTTTACTGGATTAGTTTGTGAGGGGAAATTTATAGAAAATTTGCGAGAAATCTCTTTGGTCTTTTTGGCTTCTATTCCGCCTTGTTTGAAGTTAGATTGGCTTCGATTGCTTCAGCCACGGTTCACTCAGAGGGGACTGTTGTTGATTTTAGCCTTTTAAGGGACTTGACAGAGTACAAGATGGTGAGAGGCTCAGAATTAAAGAACGTTCCTTCAGGAAGGAGATGAGGAGGAATTTCTTTAGTCAGAGGGTGGTGAATCTGTGGAATTCATTGCCACAGACGGCTGTGGAGGCCAAGTCAGTGGATGTTTTTAAGGCAGAGATAGATAGATTCTTGATAAGTACAGGTGTCAGAGGTTATGGGGAGAAGGCAGGAGAATGGGGTTAGGAGGGAGAGATAGATCAACCATGATTGAATGGCGGAGCAGACTCGATGGGCTGAATGGCCTAATTCTGCCCCTCTGTCTCATCTGAAGTTCCCCGTGCCCGCGACAAACAAAATAATAGTGGAGATCGACAGATTCTTGATTAGTACGGGTGTCGGGGGTTATGGGGAGAAGGCATGAGAATGGGGTTGAAGGGGAGAGATGGATCAACCATGATTGAATGGCGGGATAGACTCGATGGGCCGAATGGCCTAATTCTGCTCCTCTGACTTGGGGGACTCATGAATTTATGAGACTATTACCCTGAGCTGCACTATCTTTGGTCACTAGGGCAATGAAGATAGGAGGCAAATGCATGCCGTTGGATGAAGGTATATTCCTTGATCATATTCTATAGGAACAGGTTTGAAGGGCCGAATGGCCTATTTCTTCCCCCTATTTCAAGAACTTTGAGCTAATTGGAGCTGATATGTACCTCCAGATTCAGGGACAGTTTCTTCCCAGCTGTTATCAAGCAACTGAACCATCCTATCACCAACTAGAGAGCGGTCCTGACCTCCCATCTACCTCACTGGAGACCCTCGGACTATCTTTAACTAGACTTTACCTTGCACTAAACGTTATTCCCTTTATTGTGTATCTGTACACTGTGGACGGCTCGATTGTAATCATGTACCGTCTTATCGCTGACTGGATAGCACGCGGCAAAAAAGATTTCCGCTGTACCTCGGTACACGTGACAAAAAAACAAACTAAACATGAAGACAGGCACAAAAGGCTGGAGTAACTCAGCGGGACAGGCAGCATTTCTGGAGAAAAGGAATAGGTGGCGTAGGAAGTAGGATCTCGACACGAAACGTCACCCTATTCTTTTTCTCCAGAGAAGCTGCCTGTCCCGCTGAGTTACTCCAGCACTTTGTGCCTGTCTTCGGTTTAAACCAGCATCTGCAGTTCCTCCCCACACATTTTGTAAACTAAAAGAAGGTAGACAAAAATGCTGTAGAAACTCAGCAGGTGAGGCATGAGGCAGCATCTATGGAGCGAAGGAATAGGTGACGTTTCGGGTCGAGACCCTTAAGATGAGGCGCAGGAACTGGTCAGGCAGGTGTTGGAAGGAACTGCAGAAGATAGACACAAAACCGAAGATAGACACAAAAAGCTGGAGGTTTTAGAAACATAGAAAATAGGTGCAGGAGTAGGCCATTCGGCCCCTCAAGCCTGCACCGCCATTCAATATGATCATGGCTGATCATCCAACTCAGTATCCCGTACCTACCTTCTCTCCATACCCCCTGATCCCTTTAGCCACAAAGGCCACATCTAACTCCCTCTTAAATATAGCCAATGAATTCTCCTCAACTACCTTCTGTGGCAGAGAATTCCAGAGATTCACCACTCTCTGTGTGAAAAATGTTTTTCTCAACTCGGTCCTAAAAGATTTCCCCCTTATCCTTAAACTGTGACCCCGTGTTCTGGACTGCCCCAACATCGGGAACAACTTTGGGGCAAGCTGGTAAAGGCCAGTGATTTTTTCACACAAAGGGTGGTGGGTGTACGGAACAAGCTGCCTGAGGAGGTGGTTGAGGCTGGGACGATCCCGTCGTTTAAGAAACAGGTACATGGCTAGGACAGGTTTGGAGGGATATGGATCAAGCGCAGGCAGGTGGGACTAGTGTAGCTGGGACACGTTGGCCAGTGTGGGCATGTTGGGCCGAAGGGCCCGTTTCCAGACTCTATCATGTACTCACAATTGTGTTTGAAAGACCACCACCAATGCAGAGAATCCCACTCCGACTGCCACTCCGTACGGCAATCCCAGCAGGAACGCTGACAGGAAGCTCACCACCCACACGCACTGTGGAGGGAAAATAAGCGATGTCAAAACTGCCGGCAACCAGGCAAACACTCACAACCCGATATCTGTCCAGCGCAAGATGTTTCTTGACACCAGTTACAAAATTACTGTATGAAATTATGAATCTGAACATCGGCAACCCATCAGATCCCTGCCGGCTGGAATTTAGTTTAGTTTAGAGATACAGCGTGGAAACAGGCCCTTTATAATGGAATGGAATGCTATTTATTGTCATTTAAACCCAGGTTTGAACGAAATTACATTTCCTACGGTTTTTTACATTACAAAAAAACCCAAGACACACACTTAACACAGTTTACATAAACATCCATCACACTGATGCCCCTGTCCCACTTAGGAAACCCGAACGGAAACCTCTGGAGACTTTGTGCCCCACCCAAGGTTTCCGTGCGGTTCCCGGAGGTTGCAGGTGGTTGCCGGAGGTTGCAGGTAGTGGAAGCAGGTAGGGAGACTGACAAAAACCTCCGGGAACCGCCCGGAAACCTTGGGTGGGGCGCAAAGTCTCCAGAGGTTTCCGTTCAGGTTTCCTAAGTGGGACAGGGGCATCATGAGTCTCCAACACCTCCTCACTGTGATGGAAGACAAAGTCTTTTATCTCTTCACTTTATTCTTCACCCACGGTCCAACTGCAGCTTCTAGGCGAACTGGGGCTCCGATGTTAGAGCCCCCGACGGACGATGGTAAGTCCCGTGGCCACTAACCCGCACGTAACCGTATAATACGCTATATGCTAGGTGTGGTCTCACTAGGGCCCTGTACAACAGCAGAAGATATTGATTTTAAGAAGGAACTGCAGATGCTGGAAAATCGAAGGAAGACAAAAGTGCTGGAGAAACTCAGCGGGTGCGGCAGCATCTATGGAGCGAAGGAAATAGGCAACGTTTTTCGTTCCGAAAAACGTTGCCTATTTCCTTCGCTCCATAGATGCTGCCGCACCCGCTGAGTTTCTCCAGCACTTTTGTCTACCACCCATGCACTAGTTCTGTCCGGCAGACTCGGGACAATTTACAATTTTTTTTTAACCGTGTTTACTATTAACCTACGACCCTGACGAAGGGTCTCGACCCGAAAAAGTCGCCCATTCCTTCTCTCCGGAGATGCCGCCTCACCCGCTGAGTTGCTCCAGCATTTTGTGTCTACCTTCGATTTAAACCAGCATGTGCAGTTCCTTCTTTGACACAACCTACAACCCCTTCATGGATAGAGATGTTGGAGGAAACCGGAGCACCCGGAGAAAACTCACGCCGGTCGCGGGGAGAACGTGCAAACTCCGTACAGACAGCACCCGTAGTCAGGATCGGACCTGGGTCTCTGGTGCTGTAAGTCCCACCTACACTAGTCCCGCCCGGCTTTAAGTTCTCCTGGTAATTCCACACTACAGTCCATAGATCAGGAGATAAATTCCAGAATTAAGAATTAATTGACAATGGATTAAGGCAACTGAATCATCCTACCACAACCAGAGAGCGGTCCTGAACTACTATCTACCTCATTGGTGACCCTCGGACTATCCTTAATCAGACGTTGCTGCCTTAACCTGTCCCACCCCTGTCCCACTTAGGAAACCTGAACGGAAACCTCTGAAGACTTTGCGCCCCACCCAAGGTTTCCGTGAGGTTCCCGGAGGTTTTTGTTAGTCTCCCTACCTGCTTCCACTACCTGCAACCTCCGGCAACCACCTGCAACCTCCGGGAACCGCACGGAAACCTTGGGCGGGGCGCAAAGTCTCCAGAAGTCTCCGTTCAGGTTTCCTAAGTGGGACAGGGGTCTGAAGAAGGGTCTCGACCCGAAACGTCGCCTATTTCCTTCTCTCCATAGATGTTGCCTCACCTGCTGAGTCTCTCCAGCATTTTTGTCTACCTTCGATTTTCCAGATTTTCCTTCTCAAACATTATTTTAATTTAGTTTAGTTTAAAGATCCAGCGCGGACACAGGCCCCTCCGGCCCACCGAGTCCGCACCGACCAGCGATCACCCCGCACGCTAACGCCATCCTACACACATTTACACATACACCGAAGCCAATTAACCTGCAAACCTGCACGTCTTTGGAGTGTGGGAGGTAACCGAAGATCTCGGAGAAAACCAAACGCGGTCACGGGGGGGGTGGGGGGGGGGGGGGGGGGGGGGGGGGAACGTGCGAACTCCACACAGGGAGGGCGGGGAATTGAGATATACAGTTCAGATTAGTTTAGAGGTTCCATGCGGAAACAGGCCCTTCGGCCCACCGATCCAGCAGCGTATGTGGACCCTGAGCCTTGGTGCTCTCATCTTCGTTCACTCCAGCGAGACCAGGAGACAACGCTGTTGCAACAATGAGGAAGGGAGCCACACTCACGCAGTCCAATTTGCTTTTTTTCCACAGGTAGAAGGGGTCTGTGACTTGCATCAGGGTGTTCTTCAGGTTGACTGCGATCAGTGCACCCAGCACGGACTAGACACCGACACAAAGTGAGAGTTAAACCACGTGCATCACCCCCCCCCCCCCTTCCCCCCCTCCCTCCCCCCCCCCCGCTGTGTACCCCCTAGACCTGCACCCATTCCTCCCCTTCCCCCTCCCCTTCCATCTACCCCCTCCCCCTATCTCATCTCATCACTATTTTATTTGTATGACTGTAAGGGAAAAATAATTTTGTTGACTCTTCATTGAGGACAATGACAATAAATTAAATCAAATCAAATCAAATCACTAACTAGAGAGCGGGCCTGACTAGGATTGCCAAGGGCGGTCCCGTACGTTAAGATTATTAAGGGTTTGGACACGCTAGAGGCAGGAAACATGTTCCCGATGTTGGGGGAGTCCAGAACCAGGGGCCACAGTTTAAGAATAAGGAGTAAGCCATTTGGAACGGAGACGAGGAAACACTCTTTCCCACAGAGAGTGGTGAGCCTGTGGAATTCTCTGCCTCGGAAGAAACTTAGGAAGGAACTGCAGATGCTGGATTACACCAAAGATAGACACAAGATGCTGGTGTTACTCAGCAGGTCAGGCAACATCTCCGGAGAGAAGGAATGGGTGACGTTTCCGGTAGAGGCCCTGAAGAATGACCCCGACATGAAACGTCACTCCGGAGATGCTGCCTGTCCCGCTGAGTTACTCCAGCATTTAGTGTTTATCTTCGGTGTAATCCAGCATTTGCAGCTCCTTCCTACACAGATGTGGAAGGCATGTTGGGTATGCAGGGTCATTCATCCCATAGTAAGGACTGATCCAAGATGTTCTTACCTTAGGAAGGGGTTCCAGGTACACGCCCAGCACCATAAACACCAGAAGCACCACGATCACCACAAAGAAACTCGCAAACTGGAAATGAGAAAGGAGAAAGAGTTGTCAGTCTGTGGAATCCTCTGCCTCAGAGGGCGGTGGAGGCCGGTTCTCTGGATACTTTCAAGAAAGAGCTAGATTGGGCTCTTCAAGATAGCGGAGTCAGGGGATATGGGGAGAATGGTCAAGAAGGAACTGCAGATGCTGGAAAATCGAAGGCAGATAAAATTGCTGGAGAAACTCAGCGGGTGCAGCAGCATCTATGGAGCGAAGGAAATAGGCAACGTTTCGGGCCGAAACCCTTCTTCAGACTGGTGGGGAGAAGGCAAGATTGGGGATGATCAGCCATAATCACATTGAATGGCGGTGCTGGCTCGAAGGGCCGAATGGCCTACTCCTGCACCTATTGTCTATTGTCACACATATATAAGTGAAGATTGGGCGGAGTGGTAGAGTCACTGCCTCACAGCGCCAGAGACCTTGGTTCAATCCTGACTACGGGTGCTGTCTGCATGGAGTTTGCACGTTCTCCCCGTGACCTGCGTGGGTTTCCTCCGGGTGCTCTGGTTTCAACCCACATTCCAAAGACGTGCAGGTTTGTAGGTTAATTGGCTTCTGTAAATTGCCCCCTAGTGTATAGGATAGTGTGGGGTGATGGCTGGTCGGTGTGGACTCGGTGGGCTGAAGGGCCTGTTTCAACTCTGTACCTCTAAACTAAACTAAAACAACGCTTGATTTTGTATACTCAATAAAAGTGACCGCCACACTGAAGTGATGCCGACCTAGTAAGGAACTGTTGAACCTGGAGAAACCTCCTTGTCGTTTTGGAAAGGATTTGTACCCAGAAAATTCAAAAAGTCCCTTGACTTTTGACTTTAGATTTTTTACGATCCAGCGCAGAAACAGGCCCTTCGGCCCACCGCCAATCACCAACCATTCCGTACTATCCCACACGCTGGGGAAAATTTATAGTTAGTTATAGAAGCCACCAACCTACAAACCAGTACGTTTGATAAAATTGGAGCATGGCTGGAAACCGGAGCACCCAGGTCACAGGGAGAACGTGCAAACTCCGTACAGACAGCACCCGTGGTCAGGGTCTGACAGCATCTTTGGAGAAATATGATGGAGAACATTTCGGGTCGGGACCTTTCTTGTTTTCCACAGATGCTGCCTGACCCACTGAGCTTCTCCAGCACTTTGTGTCTATCTTCAGATGGTTTGCACGGGTTCGGTGGGCCGAAGGGCCTGATTCCTGTACCCATGACTCCGTGACACAGCATTACTGGTTGTGTTGGGGTACTGTTGCTTCTGTGACCTTTTAGTCCACTTTAGTTTAGTTTAGTTTAGTTTAGTTTAGTTTAGTGATACAGCCTGGAAACAGGCCCTTCGGCCCATCGAGTCCATGCCAACCAGCGATCCCCGTACACTAACATGCCAGGGACAATTTGCAATTTTTAACGAAGCCAATTAGTCTCCAAGCCTGTCCGTATTTTGGGATGTGGGAGGAAACCGGAGCACCAGGAGAAAACCCACGCGGTCTGCTCATACAACCTCTGTACGTACAGCACCCGTAGCCGGGATTGAACCTGGGTCTCTGGCGCTGTAACGCAGCAACTCTACCGCTGTGCCATTGGGCCGCCCCCATATTGTCGATGGTTGGCATGGGTTTGGTGGGCCGAATGGCCTGATCCCGGCACCCGTGACTATGGCACAGCACTGCTGGCTATTTTGGGTTCAGTTGCTTCTGTGACACTAGTTTAGTTCAGTCTAGTTTAGTTTAGAGATACAGCGCGGAAACAGGCCCTTCGGCCCACCGAGTCTCCACCGACCAGCGATCCCCGCACACTAACTCTATTCTACACACATTTGGGACAATTTTTACATTTACCAAACCAATTTACCTACAAACCTGCACGTCTTTGGAGTGTGGGAGGAAACCGAAGATCTCGGAGTAAAACCCACGCAGGTCACGGGGAGAACGTACAAACTCCGTACAGACAGCGCCCGTAGCCGGGATCGAACCCGGGCCTCTGGCGCTGCAAGCGCTGTAAGGCAGCAACTCTACCGCTGCGCCACCGTGCTGCCCCTAGTGCCAACACGTGTTGGCAGAGGGAGTTGCCGATTTACCTGCGAGCTTCCACCGCCGCCCTCCACAGCCAGGGTAACCGACAGTGCACAGCAGATGACGTGGATGTTGAAAAAGGATCCAAAGAAGTTTCCGCAGCCCAGCGCCAGCATTTCCTGGAACAGAAAGGAAATGGGGAATCGTCACAGTCCTGGGCAAGAAGTGTGTGTGTGGGGGGGGGTCAAAATCCCAGAGGGTTCGGCAACTTATTGGGATAAGGGGTTCCTTTGGGAAAAGCGACGACTGTAGGCCATGCAGCAGCCTGGACCTCGCCTGAATCGGGCCCCCTACAGGAGGTGCATCGCCCTGGACCAGATGTTGCCTACAGTGGCATGGAACGATAGGGCAGCTGTTGAGAACGCCTACAACTGTGTTTGGTTCTAAATTAGATATAGTCCTGAGGGCAAACGGAATGAAGGGATGTGGGGAGAAAGCAGGATCGGGGGTACTGATTTAGGATTGTCAGCCATGAACATATTGAATGGTGGTGTTGGCTCGAAGGGACGAATGGCCTACTTACTCCGGCACCTATTTTCTATGTTTCTAACGTATCTACCATCTACCTCTCTGGAGACCCTCGGACTATCTTTAATCGGACTATACTGGACGTTATGCCTGTGTGCGTCTGTGTTTTTCTCCGGGTGCTCCGGTTGCCTCCCACACTCCAAAGACGTGCAGGTTTGCAGGTTAATTGGCTTGGTATGAATGTAAAATGTCACTAGTGTGTGTAGGGTAGTGCTAGTGTGCGGGGATCGCTGGTCGGCGCGGACTCGGTGGGCCGAAGGGCCTGTTTCCACTCCGTATCCCTCAGCTAAACTAAATGAAACGAAAGGAATTGAGACCTGTATTATCATAAGATAACAGGAGATAGCTAAACATAACTGATGAGGGCACTCCGCACACTGAGGGCAGGGCGTTTACCTGGCTGGCGTTTACATCATAGCCGTGTCGGGAGGCGATTGTTCTGCCAATCGCTAAGTTAATGACGTATCCTACAATGGCCAGCGAGATGGCGGGTCCGATCATTTCGCTCCAAAGGCCAACGTCTGGGGCTTGTGGAGAAGGCATCCTGCGGGAGAAACCAAACACGTTGGGTCGACAACTTCCTCACTCCCAAATAAGGGACAAAAGGTCAAATATACGGGACAAATTCCCGACGGCGGTTCGTTGACCGACTGGGCCGTGGCTGGGTGAATGATGAGTTGGCCCCGGGTGCTGGACTGCACACAAAGCCCAGCCGGCGGGGCCAGCTGAGGAGTTTTGGCCCGGGGGCCGCGCAATGTCGCGCGCAAAGTCCGGCGCCCCGTCCAACTCACGAACCGATGATCGGCCGTGAGAAGGAGGGGTGGTGGTGGTGGTGTCGGCGGTCAGCGAAGGTCCGAAGGTCGGACAGCTGGCCGGACTGCCGACCGACCGACGGGGCCACGGGCGAGGAGCTGCTGCTGCTGCTGCACTCCATGGGCTGCACTACGTCGGGACGGGTGAGGCGGGGTCTGGACGCGGCGCTCCGACCCGACAGTCCCCTCGACCCGAGTAGTAGCTGTCAAACACGGGACAAGGGCGGTCCTGTACGGGACAAACCAATTTAGCCCAATATACGGACAGTTGGCAACACTAACTCATGGTGCTGGAAGGATCATTCTTGCAAACCTCATCTGGACCCTCTCCAGAGCCAACACATCCATCCTCAGATATGGTGCCCAAAATTGCTCACAATATTCCAAATGCAGCCTGACCAGCGCCTTATAGAGCCTCAGCGTTACATGTGTTGGAAGGAACTGCAGATGCTGGGTTGTACCAAAGATAGGCACAAAACAATGGAGTTACTCAGTGGGTCGGGCAGCATCTCTGGAGAAAAAGGAATAGGTGACGTTTTGGATCGGAACCCTTCTTCAGACTGAAAGGTAGAGGTGGGGTGGAGGGATAGAGGGGGAGGGAACAAAGGTCAGAACAAATCAGAGTCGACAACTAGGAAGGGTGGAGCCCACAATGGCCCATTGTTGACCGGGGAAGATGTGCTAACGAGAGGGGTACAGGGATCCGAACTGGGGAGCTACTTGGACGGGTTGGGGGGGGAGAGGGGGGGAGGGAGGGAATACAGGAGTTACTTTAAATTGGAGAAATCTAATTCATGCAGTACCGCTGGGTTGTAAGCTGCCCAAGCGGAATGTGAGGTGATGCTCCTCCAATTGTCGTTGGGTCTCCGTACAGACAGCGCCTGCGGTCAGGATCGAACCCGGACCTCTGGCGCCGTGAGGCAGCAACTCTACCGCTGTGCCACCGTGCTACTATTCCCCCTGCCTCAACTATTTCCTCTGGCAGACACAAGGAATTGCAGAGGCTGGTTGACCAAAAAAAAGACACAAAGTGCTGGAGTAACTCAACAGGTCAAGCAGGTATCTCTGGAGATGATGGATGGGAGCCACCCTTGCACGGTGGAGGTCATGGACAGTCTTGAATAGCACGCGGGCTGTAAATTCTTTCGCAACCATGTGACAATAATAAGCTCCACTCGACTAAACCGCAGAAATTCTTCATTCTGAGAAAACGTTTAACGCCTCCGTGTTGTATCCAGATGTTAATGTGTCCGAGATTCTCCGAACAGGGTGGGATTGCGTTGTGAAGTTTTCCAAGTGCTGAACAACAGGTTTGTTTTTTTCCGACAAACTTCCCCGATGTTTTCTGCGAGCGTCTCCGTCGTGCAGACAAAGTCGCTCGGAGGTTTTGTATTTGTTCCAGGCTTTGATTGAAATCTGCTTCCAGCCAAGATGATCTTGTGAGAGAGATAATCCTACCCAGCCACGCAAGTGTTGCCACATCCAGTCTCACATTCCTGCATGTTTTTCCAACCTTCTTCCCCTCAGGGGGTCTCCAGAGCAGAGGACGTCTGGGTTTCCACTCCGCCAGACAAAACGGGGGGGACCACCGTGTTCGAGAACAGCTTCTCTCCTGCAACCATCACGCTCATGAACACCGCACAAGTAGAGCTGCCGCCTCGTGGCGCCAGAGACCCGGGTTCGATCCCGGCCCACGGATGCTGTCTGCAGAGCTGCCAAGTTTTGTCAGAGCATTTCAGTATTCTAGCAGCAGAAAATCAGTATTTTGCTGCGGAAATCGGTACCGTTACACGGTGCAACTTTTTCGGTGACCTGATACGTCAGTCAGTGATGCCGACAGTCGCCGAAAAAAAATCAGCCAAGTGGGACAGGCCGTTTAGGAAGTTCAGCACGACCCCAACAACTCTCACCAACTCCTACAGATGCGCCGTCGAAAACACTTTATCAGGATGCATCACGGCACGGTTTGGGAACAGCGCAACGCAGGTTATGGATGTAGCCCAGACCGTCACACAAACCAACCTCCCTTACATTGGCTCCACCCACACCTCACGCTGCCTCAGCAAGGCCAGCAGCATAAACCAAAGACCAGTCTCACCCCCGTCACTCCCATTTGTAGGTTAATTGGCTTGTGTAAATTGTAAATTGTACCCAGTGAGTAGGGTAATCGCTGGTCGGCAGGGACTCGGTGGGCCGAAGGGCCTGTTTTCACGCTAAACAAAATCTCTACACAAAACTAAACTAAACTAAAGTGAAACTTAGGGTAAAGTAAAGTCAACTATACTGAACTAAACTAAAATAAATGAAATTAAACTTAGAGGGGGAAGGGGTAAGGTACAGCGTGGATAGGGCGGGTTCGATGGGCTGAATGGCCTGCCACTGCTCCTATTTCTCTTGCTTATGCCCCTGTCCCACTTAGGAAACCTGAACGGAAACCTCTGGAGACTTTGCGCCCCACCCAAGGTTTCCGTGCGGTTCCCGGAGGTTGCAGGTGGTTGCCGGAGGTTGCAGGTAGTGGAAGCAGGCAGGGAGACTGACAAAAACCTCCGGGAACCGCACGGAAACCTTGGGTGGGGCGCAAAGTCTCCAGAGCTTTCCGTTCAGGTTTCCTAAGTGGGACAGGGGCATTAGGGTCATCAACATAAAGGCTCTCACTCACCCGAGAGGAATCACTCCAACAACATCAATACCATATTTTCTGGGCATGTGGAGGCCGCCAGATATTGCTGTGGTGACCACGACCTAAACACGAAACAAAACCATTAGCTCAAGGATCTGCAGGTGCTGGAATCTTGCGTAGAAGACAAAGCGCTGGAGTAACTCAGCGGGTCGGGCAACATCTGTGGAGGACAGGGATAGATGACGTTTTGGGTCAGGCCAACTTGAGAATTATCACCTAGCCGTGAGCTCCGTGGATGCTGCCTGAACCACTGAGTTTTAGTATTAGTCTTAGTTTGAGTTTTAGAGATACAGCGTGGAGACAGGCCCTTCGGCCCACCGTGTCCGTGCCGACCAGCGATCACCCCGCACACTAGCACTTTCCTACATTGTGGGGACAATTTGCTGAAGCCAATTAACCTGCAAGCCCGCACGTCTTTGGAATGTGGGAGGAAACGGGAGCACCCGGAGAAAACCCACACACGGTCACGGGGAGAACGTAGGAACTCCGCACAGACAGCGCCCGCAGTCAGGATCGAACCCGAGACTCTGTCGCGATAAGGCAGCAGCTCTACCGCTACCCCACCGTGCCGCCCCTAGGTTACTCCAGCTCTTCGCATCCTAAGTGGGTGGCACGTTGGCGCAGCAGTAGAGTTGCAGCACCAGAGACCCGGGTTCGATCCTGACTACGGATGTTGTCTTTATGGAGTTTGTACCTTCACCTGCGTGGGTTTTCTCCAGGTGCTCCGGTTTCTTCCCACACTCCAAAGGCGTGCCGGCTTGTATGTCAATTGGCTTGGTATAATTGTAAATTGTCCTTAATGTGTGTAGGAGATCGCTGGTCGGCGTGGACTCGATGGGCCGAAGGGCCTGTTTCCACGCTGTACCTCTAAACTAAACTAATCTAAGTGAATTTATTTAACCCTTCTCACCCAAAGCGGTGACACCTGTGAAGACTCACTGAGCCATTGAGGGGTTAACTTGCAGAAGTTTATTAAATTAGGAGTCAACAGTCAGTGTGTGGGAAGGAACTGCAGATGCTGGATTACACCGAAAATAGACACAAAAAGCTGGAGTAACTCAGCGGGACAGGCAGCATGTCTGGAGAGAAGGGACGTGTGACGTTTCAGTTCGAAACCCTTCTTCAGCCTGATGTCAGGGGGAGAGGGAGATACAGAGATAAGGAAGTGTAAGATGTGAAAATAGAACAAAGGGAATGGAGATCAGGGAAGATGTAGAATAGATCAGTGTTGGCTGGGAGAAGGTGACAACAAAGCAAACAGAGATAGAATGTAGTCGGAGACAGTAAGACTGGTGGGAGAACTGGGAAGGGGGAGGGATGGAGAGGGAGAGGGGAAAGCAAGAGATACTCGAAGTTGGAGAAGTCGATGTTCATACCGCTGGGGTGAGGTGTAGGAATGGACAGAGTCGGCAGCCGTGACTTACAATGACAATTTCCATCGGGATTGGGAAGGGCAGCTTGTGTTTGAATCTGACGTTGATTTCCTTCACGGCGAATAAGATCACACTACTGATCAGAGCGTAAATCAGTGAAGCCACATTGGTCTTGGGAAGGTTTTTGCAGATGTCAATGAAGGTCTGGATAAAACAAAAGATAGCAAGGTCAGTCGTGTTAACATCAGTTTAGTTTATTGTCACGTGTACAGTGAAAAGCTTCATTGATGCGTGCTAACCAGTCAGCAGAAAGACAGTACAGGATTACAATCGAGCCATTTACAGTGCACTGATACATGATAAGGGAATAATGTTTAGTGCAAGGTGAAGCCAGCAAAGCTCGATCAAGGATAGTCTGAGTGTCACCAATGAGGTAGATAGTAGTTCAGGACCTGCTCTCTGGTTGTGGTAGGATGGTTCAGTTGCCTGATAACAGCTGGGCAGAAACTGTCCCTGAATCTGGAGGTGTGCGTTTTGACACTTCCGAACCTTTTGCCCGATGGGAGAGGGAGTGGCCGGGGGTGAGACTGGTCCTTGATTACGCTGCTGGCCTTGCCGAGGCAGCGCGAGGTATAAATGGAGTCAATGGGAAGGTGAGGTTGGTTTGTGTGATGGTCTGGGCTGCGTCCACAATTATAGACAATAGACAATAGACAATACACAAGCCCTCTTGAAATAAATTGGTTGCAATTTCTTGCGGTCTTGGATGGAGCTGCTCTAATGCATCCCGATAAAATGCTTTTAGTGGCGCATCTGTAGAAGTTGGCGAGAGTTGTACAGGGGACATGCGGAACCTCCCTAAGCCTGGCATCCAAAATATGGCAGAGAGACAGAAACGTGTATCGTCCCGTCAGCTTCCCCCTTCACGTACTTACGTAGATTATCGCCAAGGGGCCACTGTAGGCCTGAATGGTCAGGCCAAAGATGTACTTGAGCACCGAGATGAAGATTTGCAAGCCAGCCGCTGTCATGAAGCCTCGGATGAACGACTCCGAGAGGTAAATGGAAATGAAACCAAACTGAACGAAACCCAGACATATCTGTTCATCAACGAGAAAGAAGCTGGTGGTGAGAAAGCTTGCAGCAACAGCACCTCAAATTTCACTTGGGCAGCATGCAACCCAGCGGTTTGAAGAAGGGTCTCGACCCGAAACATCACCCGTTCCTTCTCCCCAGAGATGCTGCAAGTCCCACTGAAATACTCCAGCATTTTGGTGTCTATGGATTCCTGGGATGTCAGGACTTTCATATGAAGAAAGACTGGATAGACTCGGCTTGTACTCGCTAGAATTTAGAAGATTGAGGGGGGATCTTATAGAAACTTACAAAATTCTTAAGGGGTTGGACAGGCTAGATGCAGGAAGATTGTTTCCGATGTTGGGGAAGTCCAGAACAAGGGGCCACACACAGTTTAAGGATAAGGGGGAAGTCTTTTAGAACCGAGATGAGAAAAACATTTTTGACACAGAGAGTGGTGAATCTGTGGAATTCTCTGCCACAGAAGGTAGTTGAGGCCACAGTTCATTGGCTATATTTAAGAGGGAGTTAGATGTGGCCCTTGTGGCTAAAGGGATCAGGGGGTATGGAGAGAAGGCAGGTACAGGATACTGAGTTGGATGATTAGCCATGATCATATTGAATGGCGGTGCAGGCTCGAAGGGCCGAATGGCCTCTACTCCTGCACCTATTGTCTATGTTTCTATGTTTCTATGAATATTGACTTCTCCAACTTCAGGAAACCCTTGATTACCCCTCTCTCCATCCCTCCCCCATCCCAGTTCTCCGACCAGTCCGGCTGCCATCCTGATTACATTTTATCTCCTCATACTTAATTGTCACTTTCCCCTCATCCAACAATGAGCAAAATCTACATTTTCCTTGCACTTTGTCCCCTTTGATCTCTCATTTTCACACCTCACCCTTCCACATCTCTGTGCCTCCCTCACCCCTGACTCTCAGTGTGAAGAAGGGTCTCGACCCAAAGCGTCACCCGTCCCTTCTCTCCAGAGATGCTGCCTCGGTGAAACAGCCAACATAACATTATATCCTTAGTTTTCATCTTTACTTTGGAGAAACAGGCCCTTCAGCCCATCGTGACCATTCCAACCAGTTCACTAGCAATATCCTACACACTAGGGACAATTTACAATTTTACTGAAGCCAATGAGCCTACAAAGCTGCACGTCGTTGGTGTGTGGGAGAAACCAGAGCACCCGGAGAAAACCCACATGGTCACGCGGAGAACGTACAAACTCCGTACAGACAGGTCCCGTAGTCAAGATCGTACCTACGCCTCTGGCACCATCTCTCCCTCCTAACCCCATTCACCTGCCTTCTCCCCATAACCACTGACACCCGTACTGATCAAGAATCTACCTTAAAAATATCCACTGACTTGGCCTCCACAGCCTTCTGTAGCAAATAATTCCACAGATTCACCACCCTCTGACAAAATAAATTCCTCCTCATCTCCTTCCTAAAAGAACGTCCTTTAATTTTGAGGCTGTGACCTCTAGTCCTAGACTCTCCCACTGGTGGAAACATCCTCTCCACATCCACTCTATCCAAGTCTTTCACTATTTGCTAAGTTTCAATGAGGTCCCCCCTCATTCTTCCAAACTCCAGCGAGTACAGGCCCAGTGCCGTCAAACGCTCATCATATGTTAATCCACTCATTCCTGGGATCATTCTTGTAAACCTCCTCTGGACCCTCTCCAGAGCCAGCACATCCTTCCTCAGATGTGGGGCCCACAATTGGTCACAATATTCCAAATGCGGCCTGACCAGCGCCTTATGGAACCTCGGCATTGCATTTGTAGGAAGGAACTGCAGATGCCGGTTTAAACTGAAGATAGACACAAAAAGCTGGAGTAACTCAGCGGGCCAGGCAGCATCTCTGGAGGGAAGGAATGGGTGAATCAGTCCGAAGAAAGGTCTCGACCCGAAACGTCGCCCATTCCTTCTCTCCAGAGATGCTGCCTGTCCCGCTGAGTTACTCCAGCATTTTGTGTCTATCATTGAGTATACAAGTTGCAAGGTCATGTTGCAGGAAGGAACCGCTGATGCTGGTTTAAACTGAAGATAGACAAAACAAGCTGGAGTAACTCAGCGGGACAGGCAGCATGTCTGGAGAGAAGGAATGGGTGACGTTTCGAGTCGAGACCCTCCTGCAGACTGGCCATCCCTGTTCTTGCATTAAATGCAGACAACAATAAATGTTGGCCCTCTTCCGTCCACCAGGGGTTGTGGGGGGGGGGGGGTGGATTCCGTACCTGTATTATCGCCGTTAAGCAAGCCAGGGTCCCTGAAACGTGCATGCGATAGGTGTGCATGGCGGGTATGTCCGTCACCGTTTCATTTAGCGTCTCGTTGAAGTGTTGGAAGTTCTCCATTGGGGCCAACGTTTGCACCACTTGCCCCACAATAATGCTCAGGACCGCAAATGTACCTGCGCGCAAAACACACCTTCAATCAATCAATCGATTAATGAATGAATGAATCAAGCAATCAGTTTCACTCATCACATACACATGCAAGTGCAGTGAAATGAATTTGCCAGCAGCGGTACAATAAAAAATAAGAACACACAATACACGATAAAATTAAACACAAACATCCTTCATCCACAGTTATTCACTGTGGTGGAAGGCACAAAGAACAGTCAAACCCCTGTCCCACGGTACGAGTTCATTCCAGGAGTTCTCCCGAGTTTGCCCTGATTCGAACTCGGAGATTTACGGTAATGGCCGCTCGTCGGTACTCGGGGCTCTCGTGGACATTTTTCATCACGTTGAAAAATCTTCACCAGTCTTCCCGTGCTTACCTGCCGTTAGCGAGTCTTCCCGAGTACCTGCCGTTAGCGCTAAGAGACGTCCCCGAGCTCCGACGTACCCGCTACGTTCATTCTCCGCGCTTACCACGAGTTTGATTTTTTTTTAAACTCGGGAGAGCTCTTGGAATCAACTCGTACCGTGGGACAGTGCTATCAGTCCTCCTCCATTGTTCACCCGTGGTCGGGGCCAGCAGCGACATGATTCCATTTTGCCGTTCATAATTGTCACAGAAGGTTTAGACAGGCACGTGGACTGTCTGAGTGTGAGTCGAAGAGTGTCGGGGAACAGATAGAACCCTGAGGGGTAACTTTCTTCGCACATGGTCATATTGAATGGCGGTGCTGTCTCGAAGGGCCGAATGGCCTACTCCTGCGCCTTATTAGATATGTTTCTATGTCAATGTTTCCAAAGGGTGGTGGAATAAGCTGCGGAGGAGGTAGTTGAGTTTGAGTTTAGTTTCTTGTCACATGTACCGAGGTACACGTTTTCATAGCAAAAGGATTTGAGTATATGAGCAGGGAGGTTCTACTGCAGTTGTACAGGGTCTTGGTGAGACCACACCTGGAGTATTGCGTACAGTTTTGGTCTCCTAATCTGAGAAAATACATTCTTGCCGTAGAGGGAGTACAGAGAAGTTTCGCCAGACTGATTCCTGGGATGTCAGGACTTTCATATGAAGAAAGACTGGATAGACTCGGCTTGTACTCGCTAGAATTTAGAAGATTGAGGGGGGATCTTATAGAAACTTACAAAATTCTTAAGGGGTTGGACAGGCTAGATGCAGGAAGATTGTTCCCGATATTGGGGAAGTCTAGAACAAGGGGTCACAGTTTAAGGATAAGGGGGAAATCTTTTAGGACCGAGGTGAGGAAAACATTTTTCACACAGAGAGTGGTGAATCTCTGGAATTCTCTGCCACAGAAGGTAGTTGAGGCCAGTTCATTGGCTATATTTAAGAGGGAGTTAGATGTGGCCCTTGTGGCTAAAGGGATCAGGGGGTATGGAGAGAAGGCAGGTACAGGATACTGAGTTGGATGATCAGCCATGATCATATTGAATGGCGGTGCAGGCTTGAAGGGCCGAATGGCCTACTCCTGCACCTATTTTCTATGTTTCTATGTTTCTATGAAAAGTGTTTGCTGCATGCTAACTAGTCAGTGGAAAGACAAGACATGATTACAATCGAGCCATATACAGTGTACTGATGCATGATAAGGGGAATAATGTGAATATCATAGCTAAAGTAAGAATTGTCGCTGTAGGAATAGAGAATCAAGAGTGTGGAGCACTTGTAATATACGATTGTAGATAGAAACATAGACAATAGGTTCAGGAGTAGGCCATTCGGCCCTTCGAGCCAGCACCGCCATTCAATGTGATCATGGCTGATCATCCCCAATCAGTACCCCGTCCCTGCCTTCTCCCCATATCCCCTGACCCCGCTATCTTTAAGAGCTCTATCTAACTCTCTCTTGAAAGCATCCAGAGAATTGGCCTCCACCGCCCTCTGAGGCAGAGAATCCCCCATATCCATTGATTCCATTATCACCCAGAGCTAAATCTAACTCTATCTGCTTGATAGATCTAAATCTATCGGCTTCTGTGGCTGGCACGCCTGGGCAGCAAGTGAGGCTGGGGCTATCGTAACGTTTAAGAAACTGTTAGGCAGGTACATGGATAGGATTGGAGGGATATGGGCCCTAGTGGGACTAGTGTAGCTGGGACATGTTGGCTGGCATGGGCAAGTTGGGCCAAAGGGCCTGTTTCCACGCTGTGTGACTATGACACTATTAAGTTTAGTTTATTGCTACATGTACTGAGGTGCAGTGTAAAGCTTTTGGTGCCTGCATTTCTTCTCATTTCATCTGAAACATTAGCTTGACGTTCCCTAAAGCTGCTGACCAGCTCTCTGTTCCGACCCGAAATGTCACCTACTCCTTTTCTCCAGAGATGCTGCCTGACCCACTGAGTTACCCCAGCATTTTGTGTCTATCTTCGAAGTCAATGGATATTTTCAAGGCAGAGATAGTTAGATCCTTGACTTGGAAGGGAGTTAGGGGATACGGGGAGAAGGCAGGAGAATGGGAAGATAGACACAAAATGTTGGAGTAACTCAGCGGGACGGGCAGCATCTCTGGCCAGAAGGAATGGGTGACGTTTCGGATCGAGACCCTTCTTCACACCCTACACCCTACACAACAGGATTGTCAGTATTTAGCGGTTGTGAGAGAAAGGTAGATCAGCTATCATTGAATGGGCCGAGTGGACTTGATGGACCGAATGACCTAAATCTGCTCCTACAACTTATGAACTTATGAACTTAAGCCAGCGTCTGCAGTTATCATAAGGAATAGGAGTAGAATTGGGCCATTCGGCCCATCAAGTTTACTCCGCCATTCGATCATGGCTGATCTATCTCCCCCTCCTAACCCCATTCTCCTGCCTTCTCCCCATAACCCCCGACACCCGTACTAATCTAATCAGTTCACTAATCAGTTCCTTCCTACACAGCTCTCTAACCTCGATATATCCTTTGTTTTCCAACACTTGGATGATTCAAGAAAGACTTCAATAGACAATAGACAATAGACAATAGACAATAGATGCAGGAGTAGGCCATTCGGCCCTTCAAGCCAGCACCGCCATTCAATGTGATCATGGCTGATCATCCCCAATCAGTACCCCGTTCCTGCCTTCTCCCCATATCCCTTGACTCCGCTATCTTTAAGAGCCCTGTCTAGCTCTCTCTTGAAAGCATCCAGAGACAGATGTGTACAGCAATTCGTTCTTCCCCCGCACAATTAAAGCATGGAATAATCTACACCCAACTATAGTTACCCAACCAGATGCAACTAAATTTAAAGTAGCTCTTTCTTCCCAATAACCCTTTCTGGCTTAAGCCCTCCCTTCACCACCTCCAGTTTAAATTCTATTTGGAATATTTTGGAGGACCAAGAACCAAGAAACCTGCCTCCACCGCCCTCTCAGGCAGAGAATTCCACGTCAAGACGTCAAGACAAGACAGGCCATCAAGGGCCCCTCTGTTTTCCTGCTCGACTGGGCGGTTGAGTAAACTGTCGGACAACGTCACAAAGAGTCCCATTGTCAACATGAAGGCAGACAGGAAGCACAAGCACAAGTTGAACAAAAAGCTCGCCTGAGTTATCACCAACACAAGCCACGGGGGATTGACGTTTTGGCTTTCGCGATCTCGCGTGGAAAACAAAAAATGTTTAAAAGCACGGCAGCGACAACAGCGGAGATAGGAAGGCGTGGCTGACCAACCTGGGACCATGTGGTGGATGCTTCCGAGGAAGAAGTAGACAATAAGGGGGAAAAAGGAGGAATACAGCCCATTGACAGGGGGAAGACTGGCTAGCAGAGCGAATGCCATACCTGTAAAACAAAGCACATTACAACAGATGAACATAGAATGGCACAGCACAAGAACCATTTATTTTAAATCAAAAAATGTATTCAATTATTAAAAAATAATATTTATACTACAATAAAACAAGCCAGAACCCACCACCATAATACAATACAAATATATATCCATAATAAACTACTAGACAACTATGCTACAATCCTAGGTACACAAAATTGCTGGGGAAACTCAGCGGGTGCAGCAGCATCTATGGAGCGAAGGAAATAGGCGACGTTTCGGGCCGAAACCCTTCTTCAGTGCTACAATCCTTATTGAGGATACATTCAACACCCTGTGTCACTGTGTCAATAGACAATAGACAATAGGTGCAGGAGTAGAGGCCATTCAGCCCTTTGAGTCAGCACCGCCATTCAATGTGATCATGGCTGATCATCCCCAATCAGTACCCCGTTCCTGCCTTCTCCCCATATCCCCTGACTCCGCTATCTTTAACAGCCCTATCTAGCTCTCTCTTGAACGCATCCAGAGAACCTGCCTCCACCGCCCTCTGAGGCAGAGAATTCCACAGACTCACAACTCTCTGTGTGAAAAAGTGTTTCCTCGTCTCCGTTCTAAATGGCCGACCCCTTATTCTTAAACTGTGGCCCCTGGTTCTGGACTCCCCCAACATCAGGAACATGTTTCCTGCCTCTAGCGTGTCCAAACCCTTAATAATCTTATATGTTTCAATAAGATCTCCTCTCATCCTTCTAAATCACTGAGTGTACAAGCCCAGCCGCTCAGCATATGACAGTCCCGCCATCCCGGGAATTATCCTTGTAAACCTACGCTGCAATCCCTCAATAGCAAGAATGTCCTTCCTCAAATTAGGGGACCAAAACTGCACACAATACTCCAGGTGTGGTCTCGCACTTGTTGTGCTGCTGCAAGAAAGAATTTAATTGTTCAGTTTTCGATACATTTGACAATTAAGCGCTCTTGACACTTGGCTAGCTTGTGTATGAAGGATGACAGACAAAAAAAGCTGGAGTAACTCAGCGGGACAGGCAGCATCTCTGGAGAGAAGGAATGGGTGATGTTTTGGGTCTTCGACTGGTTAGGGATAAGGGAAGCGAGAGAGATAGACGGTGATGTGGAGAGATAAAGAACAATGAATGAAAGATATGCAAAAACGGAGTCAAGGGAAATGGGGAGAAGGCAGGAACGGGGTACTGATTGTGGATGATCAGTCATGATCACATTGAATGGCGGTGTTGGCTCGAAGGGCCGAATGGCCGACTCCTGCACCCATTGTCTAATGTCTATTGTCTATTGTCTACTGTCTATTGGCTGGGGTGTAAGCTGCCCAAGCAACATATGTAGGTGCTGCTCCTCCAATTTGCGTTGGGCCTCACTCTGACAGTGGGGGACTGGTTTCACCTGGAGAGGGAAGGCTTCTTACCTTGAGGCACCTGTATCGTCCCTCCGCTGATACCCGCAATGACATCGAAAATAAACGCCTTCTTGAAATTGTACTTCGGAAGCCATGAGATTATTGGGAAGAGCTGGATGACGATGGATTTTAGCCGAGCGGTTGAACAGCTGGGAAAACATCAAGGAAAAGAACCACAGATTAATCTGCGTGGAAGTTCTTCCATCAAGGACATTTGCCTAGTGTTTAAGAAGGAACTGCAGATGCTGGAAAATCGAAGGTGGACAAAAGTGCTGGAGAAACTCAGCGGGTGCAGCAGCATCTATGGGGCTAAGGAAATAGGCAACGTTTCGGCCCGAAACCCTTCTGGAAATAGGCAACGTTTCGGGCCGAAACCCGGAAGGGTTTTGTCCTGAAACGTTGCCTATTTCCTTCGCTCCATAGATGTTGCTGCACCCGCTGAGTTTCTCCAGCACTTTTGCCTACCTAAACACATATGCCTATTTGTCTGCTCTTAATAGCTTTACAAAATTCAATTAACAGATGCTTGAAATATGAAACAAAAACACCAAATGTTGGAAGGTCATGTATTCCACTTATTTGTCTCGCACGTATATTTTTTCAGAATCCTGACTCCATGTGTAGAGTTGCTGCCTCACAGCGCCAGGGACCCGGGTTCGATCCCGGCTACGGGTGCTGTCTGTACGGAGTTTGTTCTTTCTCCCCGTGCCCTGCGTGGGTTTTCTCCGAGATCTGCGGTTTCCTCCCACACTCCGAAGACGTAATTGGCTTGGTATAAGTATAAAATTGCCCCTAGAGTGTGTAGGATAGTAGTGAGACAAAAATGCTGGAGAAACTCAGCGGGTGAGGCAGCATCTATGGAGCGAAGGAATAGGTGACGTTTTGGGTCGAGACCCTTCTTCAGACTGATGTGTAGGGTAGTGTTAAGGTGCGGGGATCGCTGGTCGGCGCGGACTGGCTGTTTCCGTGCTGTACCTCTGAACAAAACTAAACTAAAAAAAATACAGACATTTGTTTTTGGTTTACCTGAATAACTTCCGTGCTTTTTGTGAATGTGGATAACTCCTGATTTTTTTCTGATATTCCTCATCAAATTCGGGAATGGAGTAGGCAGTTCGGTCTACAATGTAACGTGGACGGATATGCATCTTGCTGGTATCTTATTCACTACGGAGAAATACAACATGTCAAGAGAGGAAATTCAACAACTCTTATCTCCAATGAGGCTTGACAGTCTCTGCAGTGTGGTAGTTGGCACATGTACTGCGGTACACTGAAATTCATCTTTGTATCACTGTACAGAAACACTTAGATACAACTTAGACACATCTTATGTTTAAGAAAGAACAGCAGATGCTGGAAAAATCGAAGGTGGACAAAAATGCTGGAGAAATTCAGCGGTTAAGGCAGCATCTATGGAGAGTAGGAATAGGTGACGTTTTCCGCGGAGCGAGACCCTTCTTCAGACTGATCAGATCAGTGTGAAGAAGGGTCTCGACCCGAAATGTCACCTATTCCTTCTCTCCATAGATGCTGCCTCACCCGCTGAGTTTCTCCAGCATTTTTGTCTACCTTAGATACATCTTAGATACGCATCTCAGATACAGTACAAGTACAGGTAGATGCACGGAGTCTCTTGCCCAGAGTAGGTGAATCGAGGACCAGAGGACATAGGTTCAAGGGGCAATTGCTGAGGGGCAATTTTTTCACACAATGGAACAAACTGCCAGAGGAGGTGGTTGAGGCTGGGACTATCCCAACATTTAAGAAGCAGTTAGACAGGTACATGGATAGGATATGTCTGGAGGGATATGGACCAAATGCTGGAAAGTGGGTCTAATGTAGCTGGGACATGTTAGCCAGTGTGGGCAGGTTGGGTCGAAGGGCCTGTTTCCACACTGTATCATTCTATGACTCTAATGGGGCTGTCCCACTGTACGAGCTAATTCAAGAGCTCTCCCGAGTTTAAAAAATAAATCAAACTCGTGGTAAGCATGTAGAATGTACGTAGCGGGTACATCGGAGCTCGGGGATGTCTCTTAGTGGCTCGTAACGCTAACGGCAGGTACTCAGGAAAGACGGTAAGCTCGTGAAGACTCGTGAAGATTTTTCAACATGTTGAAAAATGTCCACGAGAGCCCTGAGTACCTACGAGCGGCCATTACTGTAATTATCTGAGTTCGAATCAGGGGAAACTCAGGAGAACTCTTGAATTAGCTCGTACAGTGGGACAGCCCCATAAGTGTTTAGCAGTAGTAGACTGTGTCAGTTTGCCGATGCATCATAGAAGGCATCCCGCTAAGATGCATCTCAACTTGGTTTGTGGACAGCTCAGCCCAAGAACGCAAGAGATTTGCAGAGAGTTGTGGATGTAGCCCAGTCCATCACACGGACCACGCTCCCCACCGTCCACTCCAGCTACACTTCACACCTCGGGAAAGCAGCCGACAGAATCAAGGACCACCTTCCTCCTCTCCCCTCTCCCGCCCGGCAGAAGATACAAAGGTTTGAAAGCGTGCCATCAGATTCAACAGCAGCTTCTTTCCTGCTGTTGAACAGACCTTTCATATGCTAAGGATCTTCCAATCTACCACGTTGCTGCCATTGAACTTTTTTCAACCTGCACTTTCTCAGTAACTGTAACACTCTATTCTGCACTCTGTTTATTTTCTCTCGTGCACTGCCTGATACACCCACGTATAGGTTTGTTTGTACATTATTCACATTATACTCACATCACATATAAGATTGTTAAGGGTTTGGACACGCTAGAGGCAGGAAACATGTTCCCGATGTTGGGGGAGTCCAGAACCAGGGGCCACAGTTTAAGAATAAGGGGTAAGCCATTTAGAACGGAGACGAGGAAACATTTTTTCACACAGAGAGTGGTGAGTCTGTGGAATTCTCTGCCTCAGAGGGCGGTGGAGGCCGGTTCTCTGGATGCTTTCAAGAGAAAGCTAGATAGGGCTCTTAAAGATAGCGGGGTCAGGGGATATGGGGAGAAGGCAGGAACGTGGATGATCAGCCATGATCACATTGAATGGTGGTGCTGGCTCGAAGGGCCGAATGGCCTACTCCTGCACCTATTGTCTATTGTCTATTATTAAATGCTATTCACATTATATTCCTTTATCCTGCATCTGTACACTGTGGACGGCTCGATTGTAAAGTCTTTCCGCTGACTGGATAGCACGCAACAAAAAAGCTTTTCGCTGTACCTCGGTACACGTGACATTAAACAAAACTAAAAATGAAGACAGGCACAAAAGGCTGGAGTAACTCAGCGGGACAGGCAGCGTCTCAGGACAATAAACTAAACACAAACACAAACTCATGGACTGGAGGGCATGCAAAGCAAAAGTAGTACAAGTGACAAATTTAAACCAATACCATTTTGACAAAGTTCCTATGTTCTATTTTGTTTAGGTTTTAGAGATACAGCGCAGAAATAAGCCCATCGGCCCACCGAGTCGCGCCGACCAGCGATCTCCGCACACTCACACTACCCTACACACACCAGGGACAATTTACACATACGCCAAGCCAATTAACCTACAAACCTGCACGTCTTTGGAGTGTGGGTGGAAATCGGAGCACCCGGAGAAAACCCACGCGGGTCTTGGTTCTTGGTTTCTTGGTCCTCCAAAATATTCCCAATGGAATTTAAACTGGAGGTGGTGGAGGGAGGACTTAAGCCAGAAAGGGTTATTGGGAAGAAAGAGCTACCTTAAATGTAGTTGCATCTGGTTGGGTAACTATAGTTGGGTGGAGATTATTCCATGCTTTAATTGTGCGGGGGAAGAACGAATTGCTGTACACATCTGTCTTGGTAGCTGGGATCACAAATTGGATCGAATGCCCTCGTCTGCTCCTAATTGGTTTGGGTTTGGTGTAGGTCTTGTAATCTATGTCGAGCTGACCATTTAACATTTTGTAAAAACAGATCAAACGGTGAGCTTCACGTCTGTCTTGGAGAGGGTTCCACCCCGACCAGTGAATTCAGAAGTTTGGTAACACTCGCTTCTCTCTCATAGGTGTTAGTCACGGGGAGAACGTACAAACTCCATACAGGCAGCACCCGTGGTCGGGATCGAACCCGGGTCTCCGGCGCTGTGAGGCTGCAACTCTACCTCTGCGCCTCCATGCTGCCGTGAATGTGCTCCGTGCACTCAGGCCTCACCTCTCCTCAACCCATCTCTCCCATTCACCTGTATCCTCACCTCCAGCAGCCTCTGGGTGAAGCTGGGGGTCTCTTATACACACTGCATTGTACATGCTCAGTGCCAGCAACGTTATACTGTCTCCCTGACACATACTGTCACCATAGAGCACGGTGGCGCAGCGGTGGAGTTGCTGCCTCACCGCGCCACAGACCCGGGAAGGTGGGAGTCGGCTATGGGACCGGATCTGCCGGCTCAGGCCGGGACAGAGTTCCAGAGCCCCGGCCACAGGGGGACAGATTCCACCCGCCGATTGGCCGCTGGGTCAGTCTCCCTGCCCGCGGGTACAAGAACTGTTCCAGAGCCGCTGCCTGAAAAAAGCTCTGAGAATAGCTAAGGACAAACTGCACCCATTCCACACACACCTGGATTTCCTGCCATCAGGACAGAGATCCCGTAGCATCAAAGCCCGGACAACCAGACTGCTAAACAGCTTCCTGCCACAGGCTGTGGGGCTGCTAAACAGCTTCCTGCCACAGGCTGTGGGGCTGCTAAACACTCACTCCACCTGATTCTGCTGCTTTGCACTGACAATTAAAAACCTCTGGCACTGGCCACTCAAATCAGCTGCCCTGGACATTTTAAGAAATACTGTTTTTACTGTATTTTAATGTTGCTGCTTTTAATTTATTTGTACTGTTTCATCAGGGACAGGATTGTTTTTACTGTTATTATGTGTGAAATGTTTAAGTTTCATGTGCGATGCTCCGGTATTCCCTGGGGAACGTCTTCTCTGCCATAGAGGGAGTGCAGAGAAGGTTCACCAGACTGATTCCTGGGATGTCAGGACTGTCTTATGAAGAAAGACTGGATAGACTTGGTTTATACTCTCTAGAATTTAGGAGATTGAGAGGGGATCTTATAGAAACTTATAAAATTCTTAAGGGGTTGGACAGGCTAGATGCAGGAAGATTGCTCCCGATGTTGGGGAAGTCCAGGACAAGGGGTCACAGCTTAAGGATAAGGGGGAAATCCTTTAAAACCGAGATGAGAAGAACTTTTTTCACACAGAGAGTGGTGAATCTCTGGAACTCTCTGCCACAGAAGGTAGTCGAGGCCAGTTCATTGGCTATATTTAAGAGGGAGTTAGATGTGGCCCTTGTGGCTAAGGGGATCAGAGGGTATGGAGAGAAGGCAGGTACGGGATACTGAGTTGGATGATCAGCCATGATCATATTGAATGGCGGTGCAGGCTCGAAGGGCCGAATGGCCTACTCCTGCACCTAATTTCTATGTATCTATGTTTCTATGTTTCTCATTTTGCACTGTACAATTGTTGCTTTGTAAGATGACAATAAAGTTGATTGATTGATTGAAGTCCCGATGAGGCCGCGATCGGCCGCCACACCCAGCCTAGGGGCCACATTTTTGGGGGGGGGGACGTCCAGGGGGGGATTTCAAGTCCGGTCTCGGAAATGTATCCGGATTAAAGGAGGTGCCGGACCACCAGTTGGCGGAAAATCGTTGGTGGAACCTGTAACTCCTGTCCTATCAACCTCTGGCGTTCCTGAGAAAACAATCCAAGTCTGTCCGTGCCTGGTGAAAATTCATCAACCTTAGTTTTGGCAGCACGATGGCGCAGCGGTAGAGTTGCCGCCTCACAGCGCCGCAGGCCCGGCTTCGATCCCGACCACGGGTGCTGTCTGTACGGAGTTTGCACGTTCTCCCCGTGACCTGCGTGGGTTTTCTCCGGGATCTTTGGTTTCCCCCCCCCCACGCTCCAAAGACGTGCAGGTTTGCAGGTTAATTGGCTTGGTGTAAATGTAAAAAATGTCCCCAGTGTGTGTAGGATAGTGTTAATGTGCGGGGATCGCTGGTCGGCGCGGACTCGGTGGGCCGAAGGGCCTGTTTCTGTGCTGTATCTCTAAATTAAACTAAAAACAAAATTTAATTGAGTCTCAACTGCAATTGGGAGGTGCCGGCAGTTCCTAGTTCCCACCACACTCTGTGTGAAGAGGTGTTTCAAGGCCACCGATTTGCATGTCCATAATTTAAAGATAAGTTCACATGTCTGACATCCCTACCAGAGGAAATAACTTCTCTCACCCTACGTTGTATTTAGTGTTTAGTTTAGAAATACGGCACAGAAACTGGCCCTTCGGCCCACCCAGTCCATGCCGACCTTCGATCTGATGAAGGGTTTCGGCCCGAAACGTTGCCCATTTCCTTCGCTCCATAGATGCTGCTGCACCCGCTGAATTTCTCCAGCATTTTTGTCTACCTCCGACCATCAATCACCTGTTCACACCAGTTCATAAGTTCTAGGAACAGAATTCGGCCATTCGGCCCATCAAGTCCACTCCGCCATTCAGTCATGGCTAGTCTATCTCTCGCTCCTCACCCCATTCTCCTGCCTTCTCCCCGTAACCCCAGAGGCCCGTACCAATCAGTTCCATGTTATTGAACTTTCACAGCCGCTCCCTACACACTAGGGGGCAATTCACAGAGGGGCCGATTAGCCTTCAAACCCGCACGCCTTTGAGATGTGGGATGGACCCGGAGCACCCGGAGGAAACCCGCGCGGTCACGGGGAGAACGTGCAAACTCCACACGGACGGCACCCGTAGTCAGGATTAATCTGGCGCCGTGAGGCGGCAACTCTACCGATGCACCACCGTTCCGCCCTTGAAAAGTGTTGGAGCCATTCAGCACAGAAAGAGGCCCTTCAGCCCATCTTGCCCGCGCAGTCACTATTGTATATATTCCCTTCAGAAGGAACCACAAAATGTTTCCGGGCTGCAGAATAAGATCGTTATATCTGTACCTAATTAATGAACTAATCCTTTAATCTCTTAAACATTTCCTCTGGATCAACCAGGTAGAGTTGCTGCCTCACAGCGCCAGAGACCCGGGGTCCATCCTGACCACGGGCGCCTTCTGCGTGGAGGTTATACACATTCTCCCAGTGACCACGTGGGTTTTTCTCCGGGTCCCCTGGTTTCCTCCCACACTCCAAAGACGTGCGGGTTGAAAGGTTTCTGCTAATTGTAAATTGTCCCTCGTGTGTAGGATAGAGCTGGTGTACAGGGTGATGGCTGGTCGGCATGGGATCGGTGGGCCGAAGGGCCTGTTTGCCCGCTGCACATCTAAACTAAACTAAACTAAACTAAACCTTAATCTTCCCAGCACGAGTCTAGACCTAATTAATCTTAAACCATAATTATTATTTAAATAAATGTCGTGCAGCTTTCAAGACTGATAACCGCACGGAGCGGCATGTTTGTTCCCACCTGTAGCTGGTCACACACCTACCCTTTGTTTCTGAAGGTCACCTGTCCTTCACCAGACGCAATGGAATGAGCAACATTATCAATATTGGGCTTGAGTCACATGGAGCTCTGATAAACAGCTCCTGAACCCAGCTCTAAAACACAAAGTGCTGGAAGAACCCAGCAGGTCAGGCAGCATCTGCGGAGGGAAAGGACGCAAGACGTTTCGGGTTGGACTGAGCGAAGCATAGGGTGTAAGGTTCTGACTGTCCACCCTACCTATGCCGCTCATCGTTTTACATACGTCTATCAGATCTCCCCCCCCCCCCCCAGTCTCCGACCCTGCAGAGAGAGCAATCCAAGTTTGTCCAAGGTTTGTCCAAGTTCTGAAGAAGGGTCTCAACCCAAAACGTCACCCATCCTTTTCCCCGGAGATGCTGCCTGACCCGCTGAGTTCCTCCGGCACTTGGTGTCTATTGAAGTTTGGCCAACCTCTCTGTGTAGCTGATAGCCTCTAATCCAGGCATCATTCTGGCAAATGACCTCTGCACCCTCTCCAAAGCCACCACACCCTTTCTGTGCAAGGGCGACCAGAAATGAACACAAATGTGGCCGGACCAACGTTTAATACATCTTCAACAAGACTTTTAAAAGTTTGTTCAACTCCACCTCATAAATAATACACTCCTGGTAAACCTCGTCTCTAGTTTGAGAGACACAACCTGGAAACAGGCCCTTCGGCCCACCGAGTCTGTGTCGACCAGTGGTCACCCCAAACACTTTCCTACACACACTAGGGACAATTTTACGTAGACAAAATTGCTGGAGAAACTCAGCGGGTGAGGCAGCATCTACGGAGCGAAGGAATAGGCGACGTTTCGGGTCGAAACTCTTCTTCTGACTGAAGAAGGGTCTCGACTCGAAACGTCGCCTATTCCTTCGCTCCATAGACGCTGCCCCACCCGCTGAGTTTCTCCTGCATTTTTGTCTACCTTCGATTTGTCCAGCATCTGCAGTTCTTTCTTAAGCAGGGACAACACACTGATGATCTGTTCTGTAGTCAATGCCTACTATGTTCTGTTGTGCTGAAGTAAAGCAAGAATTTCATTGTCCTATCAGGGACACATGACAATAAACTCACTTGAATCTTGAATCTTGAATCTCTTGAGTTTTACAACTTACCAAAGTCAATTAACCTACAAACCCGCACGTCTTTGGAGTGTGGGAAGAGACCAGAGCACCCGGTGAAAACCCACGAGGTCACAAGGAGAACGTATAAAAAGTCAGTGGAGGCAGCGCCCGTAGTCGGGGACAAACCCGGGTCACTGGCGCTGTAAGGCAGCAACGCAACCGCTGCACCACCATGCTGCCCCGCCACCGTGTTCATCTACTGTCATCACTATCACCAGTATCACACGAACACGATCATCTCCTCCCAACTCATCACCAAACTCTAACACCTGTGCTTCTCTCCCTCCCTTTGTAACTGGACCCTTGACTTCCTCATCGACAGATCTCACTCACTGCGGATCAGGAAGGCAGCCAGCATCATCAGAGACCCCCACCACCCTGGCCACCCTCTCATTTCACTCCTACCACCGGGAAGAAGGCACAGGAGTCTGAACGCAGTGACCACCAGGTTCACGAACAGCTTCTCCACAACCGCGCCCGAGACCCGGGTTCAATCCTGACCTCAGGTGCTGTCAGTGTGGAGTTTGCATGTTCTCCCTGTGACCACGTGGGTTTCCTCCGGGTGCTCCGGTTTCCTCCCACAATTTCCGCTAGTTTGCAAGAAGTGGATGTGAAAGTGGGATAGCATAGAACTAGTGTGAGCGGGTGACCGATGGTCGGTGTGGACTCGATGGGCCGAAGGGCCTGTTTCCATGCTGTATCTGTCAAGCAATTCGATCAAAAAACCTTTTCCTGCCTCCAGTTCCCACTGCCCTGCTACTGGAGAAGGGTCTCGACCCGAAACGTCACCCATTCCTTCTCTCCAGAGACGCTGCCTGTCCCGCTGAGTTACTCCTTGTCTATCTATGGTATAATTAGCCAACATCTGCAGCTCATTCCTACCCAATCAAATAAACATCAGGCTCTTCCTGCGACAAAACACTAACTAAACTATGAACTATGAAAGATACCACTAAGGCTTCGTTTGGTTTAGTTTAATTTAGAGATACAGCGCGGAAACGGGTCGTTCGGCCCACCGGCTCCGCGCCGACCAGCGATCCCCGCACACTAACACTATCTCAACACACTAGGGACAATTTTAACATTTACACCAAGCCAATTAACCTACAAACCTGCACGTCTTTGGAGTGTGGGAGGAAACCGAAGATCTCGGAGAAAACCCACGCAGGTCACGGGGATAGCGTACAAACTCCGTACAGGCAGCACCCGTAGTCGTTGATCGAAGGTCTTTAGGCATTTTTGTATTAGTATTAATAATAATAATAATAATGGATGGGATTTATATAGTGCCTTTCTAATACTCAAGGCGCTTTACATTGCATTATTCATTCACTCCTCAGTCACACTCGGTGGTGGTAAGCTACTTCTGTAGCCACAGCTGCCCTGGGGCAGACTGACGGAAGCGTGGCTGCCAATCTGCGCCTACGGCCCCTCCGACCACCACCAATCACTCACACACATTGAGGTTATTAATGTATTGATTCTATATATTTATTTATTATATGTTACCTATGAGTACTGTGTTTACAGGCCTGTTGTGTTGCTGCAAGTAAGAAGCATTGTTTCATTGTCGGTACGTACGACATGTTCACAATGAATGGCGGTGCTGGCTCGAAGGGCCGAATGGCCTACTCCTGCACCTATTGTCTATTGTCTATTGACAGTCAAACACTTTTGATCCTTACATGTTGACAATGTTTCCTCCTTTCTGACCATCAACACAGGGGCATCTCAAGGCTGCGTGCTTAGTTCATAAGTTCATAAGTGATAGGAGCAGAATGAGGCCCTTCGGCCCATCAAGTCTACTCCGCCAATCAATCATGGCTGATCTATCTCTCCCTCCTAACCCCCTTCTCCTGCCTTCTCCCCATAACCTCTGACACCCGTACTGATCAGGGGTTTAAAGACTATATTATTACTGCACTCTATTTGATATTTATTTTTTTCTCTTGCCCCGTTATAGCTATATTTAAGAGGGAGTTAGATGTGGCCCTTGTGGCTAAGGGGATCAGAGGGTATGGAGAGAAGGCAGGTACAGGATACTGAGTTGGATGATCAGCCATGATCATATTGAATGGCGGTGCAGGCTCGAAGGGCCGAATGGCCTACTCCTGCACCTAATTTCTATGTTTCTATGTTTCTATGTTATATACAATGTTTACATATCCACATATTCTGTTGTGCTGCAGCAAGTAAGAATTTCATTGTCCCATCCAGGACATATGACAATAAAACACTCTTGACTCTTGATCCATCTCTCTCTGCCTTAAAACTATCCACTGACTTGGCCTCCACAGATGTCTGTGGCAATGAATTCCACAGATTCACCACCCTCTGACTAAAGGAATTCCTCCTCATCTCCTTCCTACACGTACATCCTCCTATTCTGAGGCTGTGCCCTCTGGTCCTAGACTCTCCCACTAGTGGAAACATCCTCTCCACATCCACTCTATCCAAGCCTTAGTCCTCTGCTCTGTTCTTTTTAAAACAATCACCCCATGCCCAAGCACTTCAACTCCCCCTCCCATTCCCAATCCGACCTCTCTGTCCTGGGTCTCCTCCATTGCCAGAGTGAGCAACAGCGGAAATTGGAGGAACAGCGCCTCATATTCTGTCTGGGGACCTTGCGTCCGTATGGCATTAACATTGAATTCTCCCAATTTTGCTAGCCCTTGCTGTCTCCTCCCCTTCCTTAACCCTCTAGCTGTCTCCTCCCACCCTCCCATCCGCCCGCCCTCGGGCTCCTCCTCCTCCTCCCCTTTTCCTTCTTTCTCCCCCCCCCCCCCACCCCCCATCAGTCTGAAGAAGGGTTTCGGCCCGAAACGTCGCCTATTTCCTTCGCTCCATAGATGCTGCTGCACCCGCTGAGTTTCCCCAGCAATTTTGTGTACCCCATGCCCAATGACTGATCCAATGCCACCTACACATTCACGGGTGGCACAGTGGCGCAGCGGTAGAGTTGCTGCCCTTCAGAGCCAGAGAAACGGGTTCGATCCTGACTGCGGGTTTAAGTTTAGTTTATTGTCACGTGTACCGAGGTACAGCAAAAAGCTTTTTTTGTGCGTGTGATCCAGTCAGTGGAAAAACGATACATGTTTACAGAGTACAAATACTGGATAAAAGGTATAGCGTTCAGTGCAAGATAAAGTCCAGCGAATTGCTATTAAAGATAGTCTGAGCGTCTCCAATTAGGCAGTGTGTCTCCAAAATAGTAAGTGTTTAAGAAGGAACTGCAGATGCTGGAAAATCGAAGGTAGACAAAAATGCTGGAGAAACTCAGCGGGTGCAGCAGCATCTATGGAGCGAAGGAAATAGGCAACGTTTCGGGACGAAACCCGGAAGGGTTTCGGCCCGAAACGTTGCCTATTTCCAGAAGGGTTTCGGCCCGAAACGTTGCCTATTTCCAGAAGGGTTTCGGCACGAAACGTTGCCTATTTCCAGAAGGGTTTCGGCCCGAAACGTTGCCTATTTCCTTCAGTCTGAAGAAGGGTTTCGGCCCGAAACGTTGCCTATCTCCTTCGCTCCATAGATGCTGCTGCACCCGCTGAGTTTCTCCAGCATTTCTGTGTACCCAGGCAGATAGTAAGTCAGGACTGCTCTCTAATTGAGTTAGGTACAGCTTAGGGCTGAAGGAATCAAGGGATATGGGGAGAAAGCAGGAACGGGGTACGGATCCTGGATGGTCAGCCATGATCATATTGAATGGCTCGAAGGGCCGAATGGCCTACTCCTGCACCTATTTCCCATTTCTATGTTTCTATGGTGATGGGATGGTTCAGTTGCCTGATACCTACATAGTTTGTACATTATCCCCGGGACCTGCGTGGGTTTTCTTCCGGGAGCTCCGGTTCCCTCCCACATTTCAAAGACGTGCAGGTCTGTGGGTTGATTGTCTTCTGTTAACTGCAAATTGGTCCTAGTGATACCGCCAGTGTACGGGGGATCGCTGTTCGGCGCACGCTCGGTAGGTCGAAGGGCCTGTTTCTGCGCTGTATCTCTAAACTAAACTAAACTAACTGTTTTTTTCTTTTAGACTTTAGAGATTCCAGCATTTGCATCAATAGGTGCATGGAAAGGTGCATGGATAGGAGCATGGATAGGTGCATGGATAGGTGCATGATATGTTCATGGAAACATGCATGGATAGGTGCATGGATAGGTGCATGGATAGGTGCATGGATTGGTGCATGGATAGGTGCATGACTAGGTGCATAGATAGGTGCATGGATAGGTGCATGGATAGGTGCATGGACAGGTGCATGAATAGGTGCATGGAAACATGCATGGATAGGTGCATGGATTGGTGCATGGATAGGTGCATGGATAGGTGCATGAATAGGTGCATGGATAGGTGCATGGATAGGTGCATGGATAGGTGCATGGATAGGTGCATGGATTGGTGCATGGATAGGTGCATGGATAGGTGCATGGATAGGTGCATGGATTGGTGCATGGATAGGTGCATGACTAGGTGCATGGATAGGTGCATGGATAGGTGCATGGATAGGTGCATGGATAGGTGCATGAATAGGTGCATGGAAACATGCATGGATAGGTGCATGGATTGGTGCATGGATAGGTGCATGGATAGGTGCATGAATAGGTGCATGGATAGGTGCATGGATAAGTGCATGGATAGGTGCATGGATAGGTGCATGGATAGGTGCATGGATAGGTGCATGGATAGGTGCATGGATAGGTGCATGGATAGGTGCATGGATAGGTGCATGGATAGGTGCATGGATAGGTGCATGAATAGGTGCATGGATAGGTGCATGGATAGGTGCATGGATAGGTGCATGAATAGGTGCATGGATAGGTGCATGGATAGGTGCATGGATAGGTGCATGGATAGGTGCATGGATAGGACACGTTTAGCGGGGTATGGGCCAAACGTGAGCGGGTGGGACTAGCTCAGATGGGATATCTTGGTCGGCATGGATGAGTTGGGCTGAAGGGCCTGTTTCCGTGCTGTAAGACTCTATGACTCTATCCACTTGTCACCACTTGTCTTGTAAAGCAAGCTGCTGAAACCTTTTGACTTAACCCCTTCCTCTCCTGGCTTTTAATGGAACCATTCCTCCATTCCTTATGGCAGTCGCTCCGATACACTTTCCTACCCTTCAAAGGAACCCTATCAATGACCTTTCTTTATCAAACTGAAACATGCGTTGAACAAAGTTCTGATAATGATAAGTTAAAGAACGCTTTCATAAGGCAAGCTAAACAACTGGCAGGCCATTTCTAAAGCCACTGAACCATACCGTACAGCATGATGAAAGGCCATTCAGCCCATCACGCCAATGCTAACCAGGAAGGCACTCATCTATATTAATCCTATCTTTCAATATTTGGCCATAGAGTCATAGAGTCATACAGCGTGGAAACAGGCCCAACTTGACCAACATGTCCCAGCTGCACTAGTACCACCTACCCGCGTATGGCCCATAATCCCTCCAAACCTGTCTTATCCATGGACCTGTCTAACTGTTTCTCAAAGAAGGGTCTCGACCCAAAACATCACCCATTCCTTCACTCCAGAGATGCTGCCTGTCCTGCTGAGTTTCTCCAGCATTTTAGAAACATAGAAACATAGAAAATAGGTGCAGGAGTAGGCCATTCGGCCCTTCAAGCCAACACCGCCATTCAATATGATGATGGCTGATCATCCAACTCAGTATCCTGTACCTGCCTTCTCTCCATGCCCCCTGATACCTTTAGCCACAAGGGCCACATCTAACTCCAATATAGCCAATGAACTGGCCTCAACTACCTTCTGTGGCAGAGAATTCCAGAGATTCACCACTCTCTAACCATAGACACATTTTGTGTCTATCTTCGGTTTAAACCAGCATCTGCAGTTCCGTCCTGCACTAACTGTTTCTTAAGTGTTGGGATAGTCCCTGCCTCGGCCCCATAGCAGAAGCGTCCACATCGCGGGTGGGGCTGGAAGCTGGAAGCATCCTGAGCTAATTCTGCCACTACCATCATCTACTGCGACAAGTGATGGCTCCCACTGATTGTCGCCGGGAAGCTGGCGTCCCTTTCAGGACAGGCGATGACAGCGATGTTAAACATTTGAAACATTTGGAAGAAGGTCAGGAGAGAATAAGTCCCTGCCTCAACTACCTCCTCTGGCAGCTGGTCCCATACACCCACGGCCATTGAGGTCAGTAGTCCCCTACGCCTTGGGGATTCTACTTCAACTCCCCCTCCCACTCCGTATCTGACCTCTCTGTCCTGGGTCTCCTCCATGGCCACAGCGAGCAACACCGGAAATTGGAGGAACAGCACCTCATATTCCGCTTTGGGAGCCTGCATCCTGGGGGCATGAACATTGAATTCTCCCAATTTTGTTAGCCCTTGCTGTCTCCTCCCATCCCCCAGCCTTCGGGCTCCTCCTCCTCCTTTTTCCTTTCTTCTCCCCGCCCCCCCACCCCCGATCAATCTGAAGAAGGGTTTCGGCCCGAAGCGTTGCCTATTTCCTTCGCTCCATAGATGCTGCTGCACCCGCTGAGTTTCTCCAGCATTTATGTCTACAGTAGAAGGGTCTCGACCCGAAACGTCGCCAATTCCTTCGCTCCATAGATGCTGCCTCACCCGCTGAGTTTCTCCAGCATTTTGTGCCTAACCTACAACCTGAATGATACAGTGTGGAAACAGGCCCTTCGGCCCAACTTGCCAACACCGGCCAACAGCTCCCAGCTACACTGGTCCCCACCAGCCCGCGTTTGGTCCACATCCCTCCAAACCTGTCCTATCCATGTACCTGTCTAACTGTTTCTTAATGTTGCCTCGACTACCCCCTCTGGCAGCTTGTAACCGGAGCACCCGGAGAAAACCCACGCGGTCCCTGGCGCTGTGAGGCAGCAACTCTACCGCTGCGCCTCCGTGCCACACATTTTTCATTCAAAAATGAAAATTATGAGATCAAAGTGGAAAACAACAACAGAAATAGTCAATAGACAATAGGTGCAGGAGTAGGCCATTCGGCCCTTCGTTACAGCACCGCCATTCAATGTGATCATGGCTGATCATCCCCAATCAGTACCACGCTCCTGCCCTCTCCCCATATCCCCTGACTCCGCTATTTTTAACAGCCCTTTAAGAGGGAGGGGAGAGAGAAAGGTAGAGGGAGAAGGGGAGAGGGAGAAGGGGAGAGGGAGAAGGGGAATACGCCTGGGTCCCACCGGGACTCAAGCCCGAGCAGGTGGGGAGAAGCAGTTACTCGAGGAAATAGAAACATAGAAAATAGGTGCAGGAGGAGGCCATTCGGCCCTTTGAGCCAGCACCGCCATTCATTGTGATCATGGCTGATCATCCCCTATCAATAACCTGTGCCTGTCTTATAGACAATAGACAATAGGTGCAGGAGTTGGCCATTTGGCCCTTTGAGCCAGCACCGCCATTCAATGTGATAATGGCTGATCATCCCCAATCAGTACCCCGTTCCTGCCTTCTCCCCATATCCCCTGACTCCGCTATTTTTAACAGCCCTATCTAGCTCTCTCTTGAAAGCATCCAGAGAACCGGCCTCCACCGCCCTCTGAGACAGAGAATGCCACAGACTCACAACTCTCTGTGAGAAAAAGTGTTTCTTCGTCTGCGTTCTAAATGGCTTAGACCTTATTCTTAAACCGTGGCCCCTGGTTCTGGACTCCCCCAACATCGGGAACATGTTTCCGGCCTCTAGCGTGTCCAAACCCTTAACAATCTTATCTGTCCCAGCTACACTAGTCCCACCAGCCCGCGTTTGGTCCTTATCCCTCCAAACCTGTCCTATCCATGTACCTGTCTAAATGTTTCTTAAATGTTGGGAAAGTCCCAGCCTCAACTACCTCCACTGGCAGCTCGTTCCTTACACCCACCACCCTCTGTGTGAAAAGGCTACCCCTCAGATTCCTATTAAATCTTTTCCCCCTTCACCTTAAACCTATGTCCTCTGGTTGTTGATTTACCTACGACGAAACATAGAAAATAGGTGCAAGGACTAGGCCATTCGGCCCTTCGAGCCAGCACCGCCATTCAATGTGATCATTGCTGATCATCCCAAATCAGTACCCCGTTCCTGCTTTCTCCCCATATCCCTTGATTCCGTTAGCCCAATGAGCTCGATCAAAATTCTCTCTTGAAAACATCCAGTGAATTGGCCTCCACTGCCTTCTGTGGCAGAGAATTCCTCAGCTTCACAACTCTCTGGGTGAAAATGTTTTTCTTCATCTCAGTACTAAATGGCTTACCCCTTATTCTTAAACTGTGACCCCTACTCCTGGACTCCCCCAACATGGGGAACATTTCTCCTGTGTGTAGCCTGTCCAATCCCTTACGACATCTCTCTATAAGATACCCTCTCATCCTTCTAAATTCCAGTGAATATACATGTTAGCCCAGTTGCAAGTGGCTCACTACACGTTTCTGTCAAAGGTTTGTGGATTCAAATCTCCCGTCTGAGTTAAACATACACACAAGAATACAGCTCCAGTGTTGCTGTTATTTTCAGATGTTTTTATAAGGCCAGTTTGTTGAAACTGTGAGACAACAGTTCTATTCATATAAAGACAATGGACTGCAGCGTACTTTATGAAATGCCAAGCTAAACGCATCTCAGAATGTGAGATGTGTCGGAAGGAACTGCAGTTGCTGGTTTACACCAAAGATTGATACTAAATTCTGGTGTAACTCAGCGGGTCAGGCAGCATCTCTGGAGAGAAGGACCCGTTCATAAGTGATTCAATTGTGGCCGATCTATCTCTCCCTCCTAACCCCATTCTCCTGCCTTCTCCCCATAACCCCCAGACGCCCGAACTAATCACATAGTACAGTGTTTAGGTGACGTTTCGGGTCGAGACCCTTCTTCAGACTGAGAGACAGGGGAGAGGGAAATGAGAGGTATGAAAGGGTACAAAGGACAAATGAATGAAAGGTGTGAAAAGAACAAATCAAAGCTAGCAACTGTGATCAAGGAAAACGTGGAGCCCACAATGGTCCATTGTTGGCTGTGGGGAAGATGATAACGAGTTGTACAGGCAGCGAAACTAGTACGACGACTAGGGTGGGGGAGGGGCGGAGAGAGAGGGGAAGCAAGGGTTACATGAAGTTAGAGAAGTCAATGTTCATACCGCTGGGATGTAAACTGCCCAAGCGTAATATGAGGCGCTGTTCCTCCAATTTGCGCTGGGCCTCACTCTGACAACGGAGGAGGCCCTGGACAGAAAGGTCAGTGTGGGAATGTGAGGGGGAGGTAAAGTGTTTGGCAACTGGGAGATCGCTTAGGCCAAGGCGGACTGAGCGAATCGATCGCCCAGTCTGTGCTTGGTCTCACCGATAAAGCAGAGTCCACATCTGGAACAGTGGATGAGGTTGGAGGAGGTGATCAGACATGTAATACAGAAGTGTGAAAACGCACACCTCCAGATTCAGGGACAGTTTCTTCCCAGCTATTTACAATATACATTAACGATTTGGATGAAGGGATTAAAAGTGACATCAAATAAATTTGCAGATAACACAAAGCTGGGTGGCAGTGTGGACTGTGAGGAGGATGCTATGAGGATGCAGGGTGACTTGGACAGGTTGGGTGAGTGGGCAGATGCATGGCAGATGCAGTTTAATGTGGATAAATGTGAGGTTATTCAATTTGGTGGCTAGGACAGGAAGGTTATTTTCTGAATGGTGTCAAGTTGGGAAAAGGGCAAGTACAACGAGATCTGGGTGTCCTTGTACATCAGTCACTGATAGTAAGCATGCAGGTACAGCAGGCAGTGAAGAAAGCTAATGGCATGTTGGCCTTCATAACGAGAGGAGTTGAGTATAGGAGCAAAAAGATCCTTCTGCAATTGTACAGTAACCCTGGTGAGACCACACCTGGAGTATTGTGTGCAGTTTTGGACTCCAAATTTGAGGACATTCTTGCTATTGAGGGAGTGCAGTGTAGGTTCACGAGGTTAATTCCCGGGATGGTGGGACTGTCATTTGTTGATAGAATGGAGCGGCTGGGCTTGTATACTCTGGAGCTCAGAAGAATGAGAGGGGATCTTATTGAAACATATAAGATTATTAAGGGATTGGACACGCTAGAGGCAGGAAACATGTTCTCAATGTTGGGCGAGTCCAGAACCAGGGTCCACGGTTTAAGAATAAGGGGTAGGCCATTTAGAAAGGAGATGAGGAAAACCTTTTTCACCCAGAGAGTTGTGAATCTGGAATTCTTTGCCTCAGAAAGCAGTGGAGGCCGATTCTCTGGATCTTTCAAGAGAGAGTTAGATAGAGCTCTTAAAGATAGCGGAGTCAAGGGATATGGGGAGAAGGCAGGAACGGGGTACTGATTGGGGATGATCAGACCATGACCACATTGAATGGCGGTGCTGGCTCGAAGGGCCGAATGGCCAACTCCTGCACCTATTGCCTATTGTCTATTGTTATTAGGCAACTGAACCATCCTATCACCAACGAGGGAGTGGTCCTGACCTCATTGTAGACTCTCGGACTATCTTTAATTCGACTTTACTGGACTTTATCTCTCACTAAAACATCATTCCCTTCACCCTGCATCTGTACACAGTGGACGGCTGGATTGTGATCTTGTACAGTCTTTCCTGGTTAGCAAACTGGTTGGTTAGCTTTCAGCAACAAAAGCGTTTCACTGTACCTCGTTACACGTGACAATAAACTAAACAAAACCGAACTAAAACGGAAAAAAGTGTTTCTTGCCCAGCAGTAGCGAGCGAGAGGGAAGACAGGAATTCTGGGACTCTGACCATTCCCTCTCCCCCATTACCGGGGCCTTTGATGTGTTACTCAGACTCCATCAAGACGATAGCAGGCAGCCTTGGAAGCCCCTTACTCAAACCTCACGCCAAAAACTTTGGCGTGATATTTGACTCTGCATTGAAGTTTGATAAACAAATTAAATTAAAATTAACTTTCTTTATTTATATAGCACATTTTTAGTCAACTTGCATTGACCCCAAAGTGCTTCACATAATTACATTCACACACACAGGCAAAGATGTGTCTTGCCCAAGGACACACACAGGCAAAGGTGGGTGAAGTGTCTTGTCCAAGGACACAACGACAGTATGCACTCCAAGCGGGATTCGAACCAGCTACCTTCCGGTTGCCAGCCGAACACTTAGCCCATTGTGCCATCTGTCGTCCCAGACCAAGTCTGTGGTAAAAGCGAGCTTCTTCCAGCTTCGCACGATAGCCAAAATCAAACCATTCCTCCAATTCGACGACCTTGAAAAGATCATCCACTCATTTATCTCCTCCCGCCTTGATTACTGCAACACTGGCATCAGCCAATCATCCCTGTCCCGCCGGCAATTGGCCCAAAACGCCGCAGCGAGACTCCTGACGGGCACCCGAAAAAGGGACCACATCACCCCGATCCTGGCCTCTCTCCACTGGCTCCCTGTGCGGTTCCGAATCCATTTCAAGATCCTCCTTTGTGTTTACAAAGCCCTTAACGGGCTTGCCCCCACCTACATCAAAAATCTGCTAACCCACCACACCACCTCCAGGTCCCTCAGATCGGCCGACTTGGGGTTACTGACCATCCTGCGGTCTAGGCATAAGCTCTGGGGCGACCGTGCTTTTGCGGTTGCAGCTCCTAGACTGCGGAACAGCAGCATCCCCTTTCCCATCAGAACTGCCCCCTCCATCGACTCCTTTAAGTCTAGACTTAAAACTTACTTCTACTCACAAGCGTTTCTTGACGTCCTCTGAGGGAGGGCTGTATGTATGTATTTATGTGTGTATTGTTAGATCTATGTACCACTGTATGTAGCATGTTAGTTCCTGCACTGATGTAAAGCACTTTGGTCAACTAGAGTTGTTTTTAAATGTGCTATAGAAATAAAATTGATTTGACTTGACTTATTCCGTGTACTGGAGTGATGTTCCATCCCGAGGTTCCTGATTTCACTCACTGCCGTCTGCTAGCGAGATGGTATCATCCAATGATCAACATAGATTGTTGGTAGACAAGAAATGCTGGAGAAACTCAGCGGGGGAGGCAGCATCTATGGAGCGAAGGAATAGGCGACGTTTCGGGTCTCGACCCTTCTGGAAACTCAGCGGGTGAGGCAGCATCTATGGAACGAAGGAATAGGCGACGTTTCGGGTCGAGACCCTTCTGGAAACTCAGCGGGTGAGGCAGCATCTATGGAGCGAAGGAATAGGCGACGTTTCGGGTCGAGACCCGGAAGGGTCTCGACCCGAAACGTCACCTATTCCTTCGCTCCATAGATGCTGCCTCACCCTTAAGGGTCTCGAACCGAAACATCACCTATTCCTTCGCTCCATAGATGCTGCCTCACCCTTAAGAGTCTCGACCCGAAACGTCACCTATTCCTTCGCTCCATAGATGCTGCCTCACCCGCTGAGTTTCCCCAGCATTTTTGTCAACCTTCGATTTTTCCAGCATCTGCAGTTCTTTCCTAAACGTAAATTGTTGGATTTTTTTCTCCTGCTGCTGCAACAAAAAAAAACGTAGACAGAAGGAGTAGAGGAATCTTGCTGCAAGTAACGGGCCCGTCCCACTTGGCGATTTTTTTCGGCAACTGCCGGCGACTGTCATGGTCGTAGCAGGTCGCCGAAAAAACCGGTGGCAACCTACGTCACCCTGGCGACAACCTACGACAGCACCTACGTCAGGAGAAGTCAAGCTACGCTCATTGGCGTCTAACCCACTGTCGCCGAAAATGTTTTCAACACGTTGAAAATTTAGCGGCGACCAGAAAGACGCTACCACTTTTTCGCGCGACTGAGGAGACGAGTCCGGGCGACCACCGGCGAACATTTGGCGACAAACTATTGTCTATTGTCTATTGGACGACAGATGGCACAATGGGCTAAGTGTTCGGCTGGCAACCGGAAGGTAGCCGGTTCGAATCCCGCTTGGAGTGCATACTGTCGTTGTGTCCTTGGGCAAGACACTTCACCCACTTTTGCCTGTGTGTGAATGTGTGTGAGTGATTGGTGGTGGTCGGAGGGGCCATAGGTGCAGATTGGCAGCCACGCTTCCGTCAGTCTGCCCCAGGGCAGCTGTGGCTACAGAAGTAGCTTACCACCACCGAGTGTGACTGAGGAGTGAATGAATAATGCGATGTAAAGCGCCTTGAGTATTAGAGAGGCACTATATAAATCCCATCCATTATTATTATTATTATTGTCTGTCTCAGAGAAAACCCACGCAGGTCACGGGGAGAACGTGCAAACTCCGTTACAGACAGCACCCGAGGTCGGGATCGAACCAGGGTCTCTGGCGCCGTGAGGCAGCGGCTTTACCCGCTGCGCCAATGTTGCGGCCCCTTCATAATCTTTCTTTTATTCTCATTTATTTACTGGCAATCCTTCCACAAATTTTCCCTTGAACAAGCCCAACAAAAGCCTCTTAACGTTGAAAAGACTAGTCCTGTATTCACTGGAGGTTAGAAGGATGAAGGGGGCATCTTATAGAAGCATATAAAATTATAAAAGGACTGGACAAGCTAGATGCAGGAAAAATGTTCCCAAAGTTGGGCGAGTCCAGAACCAGGGGCCACACACAGTCTTAGAATAAAGGGGAGGTCATTTAAGACTGAGGTGAGAAAAAACTTTTTCACCCAGAGAGTTGTGAATTTGTGGAATTCCCTGCCACAGAGGGCAGTGGAGGCAAAGTCACTGGATGGATTTAAGAGAGAGTTAGATAGAGCTCTAGGGGCTAGTGGAGTCAAGGGATACGGGGAGAAGGCAGGCACGGGTTATTGATCGGGGATGATCAGCCATGATCACAATGAATGGCGGTGCTGGCTCGAAGGGCCTAATGGCCTCCTCCTGCACCTATTTTCTATGTTTCTATGTTTCTATTATTCTATGTATTCTTTCACTTCAGCTGCGACCGCTGTTGACACGTTGGCAAGAATATTTTCTCATGGAGTGCAAGATAAATAGCGTTTTAAAAAATGATTAACTGACTGGGGTAAATGCAAACTTCGTCGACAAGGAGCAGAGGATAATGGCAACCAGTTCCCCGAAACTCAACAACCTTGAACTCAGCAAAGGCGAGACGTACAGTTTAAAATTTTAAAAGAAAGAACTGCAGATGCTGGAAAAATCGAAGGTAGACAAAAATGCTGGAGAAATTCAGCTGGGTGAGGCAGCATCGTAGATGCTGCCTCACCCGCTGAGTTTCTCCAGCATTTTTGTCTACCTACAGATTAAAATGTACATCAGCCTCAGTCACAAAATACTCCGGACTCTGAAACATAGCCCAAAGTGAAAACAGATTCCACCCTAAATCGAAAGGAAAAATATACGAGGGCAAAACACTTTTTCTCACAGAGAGTTGTGAGTCTGTTGAATTCTCTGCCTCAGAGGGCGGTGGAGGCAGGCTCTCTGGATGCTTTCAAGAGAGAGAGCTCTTAAAAATAGCGGAGTCAGGCGATATGGGGAGAAGGCAGGAACGGGGTACTGTTTGTGGATGATCAGCCATGATCACATTGAATGGCGGTGCTGGCTCGAAGGGCCGAATGGCCTACTCCTGCACCTATTATCTATTGTCTTTGTGGAGAAAGAATGGGAGCATAGTGCGCAGCGGGTAGAGTGGCTGCCTCACAGCACCAGGGACCCGGGTTCGGTCTTGCGTAACAGGTGCTGTCTGTACGGAGTTTGCACGTTCTCCCCGTGACCCGCGTGGGTTTTCTCCGAGTTCTCCGGTTTCCTCCCACACTCCGATTTGGCATCGGTGAATATTGTAAATTGTCCCAAGTGTGTGTAGGATAGAGTTAGTGTGCGGGGATCGCTGGTCGGTGCGGACTCGATGGGCCGAAGGGCCTGTTTCCCTGCTGTATCTCTTAACCACAGTGGGCAATGAGACCAATTGGAGACCACGTTCAAAGGGCTAACACAGTTAGGATGGGCTGAATAGCCTCTTTGGACATTATGATTCTATTTATTATATATCCAGTTAGAAAAGGTTAAAAAAACATCATTCAAAACATCTTCCTTAAATCGGCCCACCGAGTCCGTGCCGACCATCGATTGCCCGTTCACACTAGTTCCATGTTATCCCACCTTCCCATCCACTCCCTGCATACGAGAGGCCATTTACAGAGGGGCCGATTAACCTACAAGCCCACACGTCTTTGGGATGTGGGAGGAAACCGGAGCACCCGGAGGAAACCCACGCGGTCACGGGGAGAACATGCAAACTCCACACACAGGCAGCACCCGAGGTCAGGATCGAACCCGGGTCTCTGGCGTTGTGAGGCAGCAGCTCTACCCGCTGCGCCACCGTGCCGCACCTTACTGACCTGTCCTCCGACTCACATTTAATTAACTTGCTGTTCCAGTTAATACCTAACAGCGAAGGTCGGTGCGAATGAATGAGGAGATCTTTTAAGAATTATAAATTAAATGTGTGGGAAGGAACTGCAGATGCTGGTTTACACCCCCAAGACAGACACAAAAAGCTGGAGTAACTCAGCGGGACAGGCAGCGTCTCTGGAGAGAAGGAATGGGTGATGTTTCGGGTCGAGACCCATTCTTCGAACCAACGGGTGACGCTTTGGATCGAGACTCTTCTTCAGTCTGAAGAAGGGTCTCGACCCAAACCGTCACCAATTCCTCTTCTCCTGAGATGCTGCCGGTCCCGCTGAGTTACTCCAGAATTTTTGTATAAATTACAAGAACCAGGGGCCACACAGTTTAAGAATAAGGGGTAAGCCATTTAGAACGGAGACGAGGAAACACTTTTTCTCACAGAGAGTGGTGAGTCTGTGGAATTCTCTGCCTCGGAGGGCGGTGGAGGCCGGGTCTCTGGATGCTTTCAAGAGAGAGCTAGATAGGGCTCTTAAAGATAGCGGAGTCAGGGGATACGGGGAGAAGGCAGGAACGGGGTACTGATTGGGGATGACCAGCCATGATCACATTGAAAGGCGGTGCTGGCTCGAAGGGCCGAGTAGCCTACTCCTGCGCCTATTGTCTATTGTTTATAAATGGTCTCTTTTCGTTTTCTAAAGTTTCCTGCCGTGATGAAAAGTGAAGGGCTTTTGGCCATGTCTGGGACTCAGGAACTGTCTCTTCTGATATCGTCGAGTCCGCATGGATTGTTAATATTAACAGCAAAGTGTCGAGATTTGCAACGGAGGCAGAAGCTAGAACGGTTCCCCTTCCCTCCCTCTACCCGCACCTCCCCCACCCAATGCAGTCAGCCCCACACACTCTCTGCTGCATTGAAGGCGAATGCGCCCGTCTTTGGTGCAGAGGGAGGGAGAAAAAAATGCAACCAGGGCCCGTTAAACTGTGTCGCAAACGTTCTCAACATCCAACTGCAAGAAAGCCGCATGTCAGACGCATATAACATCTGCCCAAATGCAGCCTGAAGCATTGGAGCAGGCGGGGGGAGGGGGGGGGGGGGGGGGGGGGGGGGGGGGGGTGTGGGGTCAGAGTCTGAATATATGTACACAAGTTAAATGAAAGTCACCGGTCGATAATAGACACAAAATGCCGGAGTAACTCGGTGGGACGGGCAACGTCTCCGGATAGAAGGGACGGGTCGACGTTTCCTCAGTCCGACAGTCGGGGGGGGGAGAGAGGGGAAAACGAGAGGGATGTGGGACCGGCAAGGTGGGAAAGCGGGAGAACACAGGGAAAGTGTCGAGTGGATCAGCGCTGGCCAGGGGGAGCTGGCAACGAGGGGCGCAAAGTAAAATGCAATCAGGAGCGCAGTCGGAGGACTGGGATGGGGGAGGGATGGAGAGAGAGGGGGGGGGGATAACAGGGAGGTTTGTGCTACTGTCTCAGAAATCTACCGTTGCTTGTTCTCAATGTAAAGGCAGAAAAGCCCAGGGAAAGATACTGGGTTGAAGGAACGTACCTGATAACGTGTGGAACGAGGTGTTTAATGTTGACTGAAGCTCTCCCCTGGACTCCAGTCCTTCCTCAATGGGCTGCTGTCCGAAGTGCGGCTTGTGTACGATCCACCTACACTGGCCGGTTCCTTGTGAGCTCGCTATTTTATAAACACAGGTAGCATCCAGCCAGTGACGTTACGCCAGAATACCTAATTACCTGGAACACCTTTCCCCAGGTAAACTTGGCTCGGAGAGGCTTTCAACTTGCTGGGATGACTGTCGGGGAGGTAAGATTTCCGATTGCCAGTGGGTGAAAAAATCTATTATCAAGCCAGCGCTATCTTTGCAAATTCCACAATATTTACACACATGTTGAAACGTGACCAACTTCACAGGGGGAACTATGATACGAGAGGCAAGTGCAATCTCAGAGGCTAACCAGTTACTATTTGCAGTCAAAAAAACAGGTTTGTGAGCATTCCTGCTTTTAGTTTTATCCATATCCCACCCCTGACAAGCTGGTTTTCCAAGTGTTTAAGAAGGAACTGCAGATGCTGGAAAATCGAAGGTACACAAAAAATGCTGGAGAAACTCAGCGGGTGCAGCAGCATCTATGGAGCGAAGGAAATAGGCAACATTTTGGCCCGAAACCCTTCTGGAAATAGGCAACGTTTCGGGCCGAAACCCGTAAGGGTTTCGTCCCGAAACGTTGCCTATTTCCTTCGCTCCATAGATGCTGCTGCACCCGCTGAGTTTCTCCAGCATTTTTGTGTACCATCTGGTTTTCCAAAGCCTGTGCTGTGATCAGGGGAAATGGTTCCAAATACCTTACCTTAATGCACCTCCCTAAGTCGGATGAAACGTGTTGGAAGGAACTGCAGATGCTGGTTTAAACCGAAGATAGACACTAAAAGCTGGAGTAACTCAACGGGACAGGCGGCACCTCCAGAGAAAAGGTGGAAGTGTCGTTTCGGGTCGAGACCCTTCTTCGATCTGAAGAAGGGTCTCGTCCCGATACGTCACCTGTTCCTATACACCAGAGATGCTGTCTGACCCGCTGAGTTACTCCAGCTTTTTAGAGTCTATCTTCCAATTCAGAAGTGGTCTTGAGCAGAGCAGGTTGAGCAGGCTAGGACTTTATTGCTTGGAGCGCAGGAGGATGAGGGGTTTAGTTTAGAGATAAAACCCGGAGACAGGCCCTTCGGCCCACCGAGACCGTGCCGACCAGCGATCCCCGCACACAAACACTATCCCAAATACTATGGAATATTTACAATTCTTACCAAAGCCAATTGACCCACAGACTCGTACGTCTTTGGATTGTGGGAGGAAATTGGAGCACCCGGAGAAAAGCCACGCAGTGGCAGGGAGAACGTGCAAACTCCGCACAGTCAGCGACTCTACCGCTGCGCCACCTTGCCACCCCAAATCTTATAGAGGTGTACAAAATCGTGAGAGGAACAGTTCAGGTAGACGCACAGAGTCTCTTGCCCAGAGTAGGGGAATCGAGAACCAGAGGACATAGGTTTAAGGTGACGGGGGAAAGATTTAATAGGAACCTGAGGGGTAACTTTTTTACACAGAGGGTGGTGGGTGTAAGGAACGAGCTGCCAGTGGAGGTAGTTATTATTGCAACATTTCAGGGACATTTAGACATGGATAAGAGAGTTTTGGAGATATTTGGGGCCAGGTGGGACTAGTGTAGATGGGACATGTTGGCCGGTGTGGGCAAGTTGGGCCGATGGGCCTGTTTCCGTGCTGTAACACTCCATGACTCTTATCACGAGGCATTACATGACTCTCCTTTGCCCGAGCCTTCACTAAATGTCCCTGTGTAACACTGTTTGCGTTACAGCCGCATCAACGTCAAGTTAGAGGGACGGTGCACAACATCCACGCCCCAGAGTCGCAAGTTCAAATCCAGCTCTGGCAACTCTCCAACTTCAACTTAAGCAATAAAACTCAACTCAATAAAACCTGGATTTTAAAAATGTCAGTAGGGGTTGCACTAGTTGCGTTTAGTTTATTGTCACGTGTACCGAGGTACAGTAAAAAGCTTTTTTCTTGCACTCTATCCAGCCAGCTTAAAGACTTTGCGTGTAAAATACTCCAGAGTGTTTAAGAAGGAACTGCAGATGCTGGAAAATCGAAGGTAGACAAAAATGCTGGAGAAACTCAGCGGGTGCAGCAGCATCTATGGAGCGAAGGAAATAGGCAACGTTTCGGGACGAAACCCGGAAGGGTTTCGGCCCGAAACGTTGCCTATTTCAAGAAGGGTTTCGGCCCGAAACGTCGCCTATTTCCTTCGCTCCATAGATGCTGCCGCACCCGCTGAGTTTCTCCAGCATTTTTGTCTACCTTAGGTATTTTGTGACTGAGGCTAAAGCACATTTTAATCTGTGCGTCCCGCCTTTCCTGAGAACATCGGGCAGCTTACAACCCAGCGATATGAATGTAGTTCTCGTTTTTAGTTTTAGAGTCACAGGCCCTTCGAACCCACCGGCTCCGAGCCGACTAGCGATCCCCGCACATCAACACTATCCTACACCCACTAGGGCCAATTTATTACATTTACCAAGTCAAGTCAAGTCAAATTTATTTATATAGCACATTTAAAAAACAACTCTCATTGGCCAAAATGCTTTACATTTGTTATAAGAACAGCACAACAAAACAAACTACATACATTTATACATGTAGCCCTCACTCAGAGGACGTCAGGAAAGGCTTGGGAGTATAGATAAGTCTTTAGTCTTGACTTTTATCGATGGAGTCGATGGAGGGGGGCAGTTCTGATGGGAAAGGGGATGCTGTTCCACAGTCTACCAAGCCAATTAACCTACAAACCTGCACGTCTTTGGAGTGTGGGAGGAAACCGAAGACCTCGGAGAAAACCCACGCAGGTCACGGGGAGAACGTGCAAACTCCGTACAGGCAGCACCAGTAATCGGGATGGAACCCGGGTCTCCGGCGCCGCATTCGCTGCAAGGCAGCAACTCTACCGCTGCGCCTCCGTGACTGCCCTTTAACTTCAAGTGACCCGTACATCATCCCCTCTCTCTCCGTCTCTCCCCCACTCAAGTCATCGTCCTCGCTTCAATGTCATCCTGGTGAGTTTCACTGTCTGCAACTCATTTTCACCTAGTCAACAGCTAACGCTGAATCATTTCCTTGTTCGCCGTTACTTTTGTTTGCACATCTTTCGTTCATTTCTTCTACATCTCTCTCTACATCACCGTCTATACCTCTCGTCTCCCTCTCCCCTGACTCTCAGTCTGAGGAAGGGTCTGGACCCGAAACGTCACCTATTCCTTTTCTCCGGAGATGCCGCCTGTCCCGCCGGGTCACTCCAGCTTTTTGTGTCCAGCTGCAGTTCCTTCCCACACATACGGTCGGGAGAGGCAGAGCCAGGCTGCAGGTAGTGCTGCTACCTCACATCTCTGGTAACTCGGTTCCATACTGATGTCTGGAGCTGTCTGTGTGGAGTTTGCATGCGAGGGTTTCCTCCGGGTGCCCCGGTTTCCTCCCACATTCCCAAAGACTTGCGGGCAAAAATTTGATGGGAATGGGTGGGGGAACAGGTTATAATGGCTCAACTGTAACCATGTATTGTCTTTCCACACACAGCAGCTTTTCACTGTACCTCGGTACACTTGACAAATATAGAAACATAGAAACATAGAAGATAGGTGCAGGAGTAGGCCATTCGGCCCTTCGAGCCAGCACAGCCATTCAATATGATCATGGCTGATCATTCATAATTTGTACCCCGTTCCTGCCTTCTCCCCGTATCCCTTGATTCCGTTAGCCCTAAGAACTCTATCTAACTCTCTCTAAATTTTATATCCATCTAAACCTGTCCTATCCATGTACCTGTCTCATAGATTCATGTTCATAAATGATAGGAGCAGAATTAGGCCATTTGGCCCATCAAGTCTACTCCGCCATTTAATCAAGGCTGATCTCTGCATTTTATGGATTCTCTGGATGCTTTCAAGAGAGAGCTAGATAGGGCTCTTAAATATAGCGGAGTCAGGGGATATGGGGAGAAGGCAGGAACGGGGTACTGATTGTGGACGACCAGCACGCCCGAAGAGCCTGCACCTATTGTCTATTGTCTATTGTCTAACTCTCTCTTGAAAACATCCATTGAATTGGCCTCCGTTGACTTCTGTGGAGGAGAATTCCACTGATCCTTAATAAACTAAACTGAAATGAAGGAAGGGAAGTGTTGATGGGATTGATGGGAATGTTGATAGGATTACTCCAAGGGTGACGATGATGGGCTGAACGGCCTTCTCCTATGTGGTCAGGTAGTGCATAACAAGATAAATCTGTGATGAGAAACCTTGGCTTCTGTTGAGCATAAAAGGTGTAAATGTCGGATGGGGAGGTTGGCAGGGCAGGTGAGAATTTGACTCAGGGTCAGCGCGGGCCTGGAGGTGAAGTACCTTAAGTCCCGCTTCAATGGAATGATCTGCACAACCCCCCGTGATCCAGTGTTGAGTGAGCGCCGTCTCATTTAAGGAGCTGGACGACAGATTGGGGCGAAATGCGCTTATCTCCCGTCGGCAGTTCCGGAGACGAGCGTTGTGCCTTCCTGACGGGGGTCAAGAGGTCAGGGCCAGGGCCACTGTTTGACCAGATACCATGTGCATGATACGAAGGGCGCTCATTTTAGAAAGGAGGCGCGGAGGAACTTCTTTAGTCAGAGGGTAGTTAATCTGTGGAACTATCCACTGTGGAGGCCAAGTCGGTGGATCTCTTTAAGGCAGAGATAGACAAATTCTTTATTAGAACGGGTGTCAAGGGTTATGGGGAGAAGGGAGGAAAATTGGTTTAGCAGGCAGAGATCAGCCATGATTGAATGGCGGAGTGGACTCGATGGGCCGAATGGCCTAATTCTGGTCCTATAACTTGTGAATGTGTGAACGTCCCTCTCCCCCGACTCTCAGTCAGAAGAAGGGTCTCGATTGGAAACGTCGCCCATTCATTTTCTCCGCAGATGCTGCCCTATCCCGCTGAGTTACTCCAGCATTTTTGTGTCGATCTTGGGTTTAAACCAGCATCTGCAGTTCCTTCCTACACGTTCCATATGCTGCCCCTAGCACGGACACGGGGAGCGGAGTTCAGCCCCACTTCACCCCCATCGAGACCGGCCCGTTAGCTTTCTGTGGCACTGATTCAGACAATAGACAATAGGTGCAGGAGTAGGGCATTCGGCCCTTCGAGCCAGCACCGCCTTTCAATGTGATCATGGCTGATCATCCCCAATCAGTACCCCGTTCCTGCCTTCTCCCCATATCCTCTGACTCCGCTATCTTTAAGAGCCCTATCTAGCTCTCTCTTGAAAGCATCCAGAGAACCGGCCTCCACCGCCCTCTGGGGCAGAGAGTTCCACAGACTCACCACTCTCTGTGAGAAAAAATGTTTCCTCGTCTCCGTTCTAAATGGCTTACCCCTTATTCTTAAACTGTGTGGCCCCTGGTTCTGGACTCCCCCAACATCGGGAACACATTTCCTGCCTCTAGCGTGTCCAAGCCCTTAACAATCTTATATGTTTCAATGAGATGCCCTCTCATCCTTCTAAACTCCAGAGTGTACAAGATTTATACGATACTATACGATAGAACGTTACTTATCTCAGGAGGGAAATTGATCTGCCAACAGTCATAAACATTAAAGTGATGAGTGGAAAGGATTGGGGGATGTGCAAAGATTGGGGTGGGGGGGGGGGGGGGGGGGGGGTGGGGAGGGGAGTCAGTCTCAGGCTACCCCACGACAGAAGGGGGAGGAGTTGTACAGTTCGATAGCCACAGGGAAGGAGGATCTCCTGTGGCGTTCTGTGCTGCATCTTGGTGGTACCAGTCTGTTGCTGAAGGTGCTCCTCAGGTTGACCAGTGTGTCACGGAGGGGGTTTAAGCTGTATTGCCCAGGATGCTCTGCAGTCTGAGGAGCATCCTCCCCTCCAAGACCTTTTTGGTTCATTTAAGTTGAGAGATACAGCATGGAAACAGACCCTTCGGCCCATCGAGCTGGCTCAACGGGTGTGTGTGTGTGTGTTTGAGGGAAGGATTGTGACTTGAATGACCTAAAATGTAATCAATTCAAAAAACAGTAGAGTTGCTGCCTCACAGCACTTGGAGCGCCAGAGACCCGGGTTCGATCCTGACTACGGGCCATGTCTAGACGGAGCTTGCACGTTCTCCCCGTGACCTGCGTGGGTTTCCTCCTGGTGCTGCGGTTTCCTCCCACACTCCAAAGACGTGGAGGTTTGTAGGCCAGTTGACTTCTGTAAATGGTTCCTAATGTGTAGGATAGTACTAGTGTATGGGCTATCGCGGGTCGGCGCGGACTTGATGGGCCGAAGGGCACGTTTCCTCGCTGTCTTTCAAAAAGAAAACTGCACCCACTACTCCAAAAGTAACAATAGTCTAACCAAGGTTCCTTACACCTGCAACGTTACCTCCCAGCCTTTACACTCAAAGACCTGACTAATGAAATATGTCGTATACACCTTCTTCACCTTATAAAGTGTGCGTTCTAATGTTTCCTTGACCGAAGTTAACATATTATTTTAAATCCTCTGGCCAGAGAGGAAGTCACTGGATGTTTTCAAAAGAGAGTTAGATAGAGCTCTTAGAGATAGCGGAATCAAGGGATATGGGGAGAAGGCAGGAACGGGGTACTGATTGTGGATGATCAGCCATGATCACAATGAATGGCGGTGCTAGCTCGAAGGGCCAAATGGTCTCCTCCGGCTCCTATTGTCTACGTATCTATGTACGAGACATTTCAAGGGTCTCGTACATAGATATGTAGACAATTGTCTCAACACGAGCGGTCACATGTCAAAGATAGACCCAAGCGCGCTGGAATAACACAACGAGACAGGCGGCATCTCTGGAGAGAAGGGATTGGTGACGTATCAGGTCGAGACCTGAAATGTCGCCCATTCCTTCTCTCCAGAGATGCTGCCTTGCCCCGCTGAGCATTTTGTGTCCATCTTCGGTGCAAAAAAAGGTCGACAGGTGACTTCGAAAGCAGGTGCTCTCGTACCGAGAAACTAGGCGTGGACACCTCCACTTCCTGCTGCTGCGGCTACGAGCTCCAGCAGGCGAGAACAGGCCAGGCAGAGAGGCAGGGAGGGCAAGGGAGCGGAGAGCGAGGTGTGGGCTGATGCCAACCTCGATCCGCCCCATTAAACCGCTGTCTGTCCTCTCCCACAGCCGGACGCAAGACATCTTCTTGGGCCATCTTCCAAATAAGAATGGGAAAATTATCCTTGGCGTCCTGCCAAAGCATTCGTCCCTGAATCAACATCACAAAAAGAAATGTGGACAAAAATGCTGGAGAAACTCAGCGGGTGAGGCAGCATCTATGGAGCGAAGGAATAGGCGACGTTTCGGGTCGAGACCCGGAAGGGTCTCGACCCGAAACGTCACCTATTCCTTCGCTCCATAGATGCTGCCTCACCCTTAAGGGTCTCGACCTGAAACGTCACCTATTCCTTCGCTCCATAGATGCTGCCTCACCCTTAAGGGTCTCGACCCGAAACGTCACCTATTCCTTCGCTCCATAGATTCTGCCTCACCCTTAAGGGTCTCGACCCGAAACGTCACCTATTCCTTCGCTCCATAGATGCTGCCTCACCCTTAAGGGTCTCGACCCGAAACGTCACCTATTCCTTCGCTCCATAGATGCTGCCTCACCCTTAAGGGTCTCGACCCGAAACGTCACCTATTCCTTCGCTCCATAGATGCTGCCTCACCCGCTGAGTTTCTCCAGCATTTTTGTCTACCTTCGATTTTTCCAGCATCTGCAGTTCTTTCTTACACATCACAAGAACAAGATCATCTTGGAACTGAGTGTGGGCAATGTTGTCTAAGTTGGAATTAATACACTTCAATAGTCCCTCTTTGGTTATTTCCAGTTTACAGTCCAGTCTATTGTCACGTGTGCTGAGGTACAGTGAACAGCGTTAGTGGCGTGATATCCAGTCAACGGAAAGACAATACATGATTCCAATCGAGCCATTTACTGTGCATAGATACATGACGTCATAGAGTCAGAGTGATACAGCGTGGAAACAGGCCCTTCGGCCCAACTTACCCACACCGGCCAACATGTCCCAGCTACACTAGTCCCACCTGCCTGCCGTTTGGCCCATATCCCTCCAAACCTGTCCTATCCATGTACCTGTGTAACAGTTTCTTAAATGTTGGGATAGTCCCAGCCTCAACAATTTCCCCTGGCAGCTCGTTCCATACACCCGCCACCCTTTGTGGGAAAAAGTTACCCCTCAGATTCCCATTAAATCTTTTCCCCTTCGCCTTAAACCCCATGATAAAGGAATAATATTTAGTGCAAGGTAAAGCCAGCAAAGTCCGATCAAGGATAGTCTGAGGGTCACCAGTGAAACATAGAAACATAGACAATAGGTGCAGGAGTAGGCCATTTGGCCCTTCGAGCCTGCACCGCCATTCAATATGATCATGGCTGATCATCCAACTCAGTATCCTGTACCTGCCTTCTCTCCATACCCCCTGATCCCTTTAGCCACAAGGGCCACATCTAACTCCCTCTTAAATCTAGCCAATGAACTGGCCTCAACTACCTTCTGTGCCAGAGAATTCCACAGATTCACCACTCTCTGTGTAAGCGTTTTCTGCCCCTTAGTGTTTCGCATCTCTACCCATATAGATTCCACATCCTCCAAGCTAATGCCCTTCCTTTCTATTGCGTTAATCTCCTCTCTAGCCAGCAATGCTACCCCACCTCCTTTTCCTTTCTGTCTATCCCTCCTGAATATTGAATACCCCTGGATGTTCAGCTCCCAGCCTTGGTCACCCTGGTAGATAGTAGTTCGGGGCTGTTCTCCTGAACTGCAAGCTACCTTGTTGATGAAAGGATCTGGTACAACCTAAAGGACCTGCCCCACTTCGGCGTCATTTGCGCGTCATCAGGCAGCGCGCTAAGATTTTGTGAATCCCAAAATCACACCACACCACACCACGCCTCACGTGCGCGCGTAAATGATGTCGCGTAAACGAGGCGCAAATGACGCTCAAGTGGGACAGACCCTTAAGTCTTCAGAAAGTTAATAGAGTCACGAGTCAAGAATCCATGAGGAATATTTAAAATTCAGTTTAGTTTATTGCAACGTGTACCGAGGTACCGTGAAAGGTTTTGGTTGCGTGTGTTTCCAGCACTTGAGGGCCTGAGCTATAGAGAGAGGTCGGGGCAGGCTAGGACTTTAATTCTTGGAGCGTGGTGATCTTATAGAGGTGTATAAGATCATGAATGGAATGCAAGATAGGTCGAATGCACAAAGTGTTTTACCCCCAGAGTTGGGGAATCTAGAACCAGAGACCCGAATCCAGAACCACAGGTTTAAAGTTAGAGGGAAAACATTTTTATAGGAACCTGAGGGGGAAGATTTTCACACAGAGGGTGGTGGGTGTATAGAAGGAGCTGCCAGAGGAGGTAGTGGAGGCAGGTACTATCACATTTATATATGTTTGAAAGACATTTGGACAGATACATAGATAGGAAAGGTTTGTTAGAGGGATATGGGCCAAACTTAGGCAGATGGGGCATGTTGGTCGGCATGGCCAAGATGGGCCGAAGGGACTGCTTCCACGCTGTATGACTCTAAAAATCCCAGATGTTTTCTAGAGAGAGTTAGATTTAACTCTTCGGGTGAAGGGAATCAAGGGATATGGGGAGAAAGCAGGAACGGAGTACTGATTGGGGACGATCAGCCATGATCATATTGAATGGTGGTGCTGGCTCGAAGGGCCGAATGGCCTTCTCCTGCACCTATTGTCTATGTTTCTATAAATACAAGCCTGTCTCTTTACTTTGGTTCAGTGGAAGTCCAGTTAGATAGACGCCAGCTGTGTATTGGTGGTGTAATGGTTAAGGCGCAGGGTTGGTAACCAATGGTTTCCTAACAATCCAAAGACCTGAGTTCAAATCCCACTGGAGCAGCTGTGGAATTTAAAACCAGTTAAAACTAAAATACATGATGTGGATTGCCATTTAAATATACATTTGGATTTGTAACTGTTCTCTTCATAGAATTGGGTTGTACCAAATCCCTTTCATAGCCGAAAATGGCCTATTGAAATTCATTAACAAATTTAAGTGACACAACATGGAAATAGGCCCTTCGGCCCGCCGAATCCTTGCCAACCATCGATTACACGTTCACACTAGTTCAATAACATCCCATTTTCAAATCCACTCTCTAACTAATAGACAATAGACAATAGGTGCAGGAGTAGGCCATTTGGCCCTTCGAACCAGCACCGCCATTCAATGTGATCATGGCTGATCATCCCCAACCAGTACCCCGTTCCTGCCTTCTCCCCATATCCCCTGACTCCGCTATCTTTAAGATATCTAGCTCTCTCTTGAAAGCATCCAGAGAACCGGCCTCCACCGCCCTCTGAGGCAGAGAATTCCACAGACTCACCACTCTCTGTGAGAAAAAGTGTTTCCTCGTCTCTGTTCTAAATGGCTTACTCCTTATTCTTAAACTGTGTGTGTGGCCCCTGGTTCTGGACTCCCCCAACATCGGGAACATGTTTCCTGCCTCTAGCCCTTAACAATCTCATACAATCTAAACCAATTAATTATTAATTTAGATATTAGATATTAGATGTTTAGTTATTTAGATATTCAATATTAGGATATTAGATATTTGCATATTAGATATTAGATATTTTGACATTTAGTTGTTCGTTATTTAGGTATTCGATTTTAGAAATAAGGCAACAGGCCCTTCGGCCCATCGAGCCCATGCTGACCATTGATCATCCCTTCACACTAGTTCTATGTTATCCAATTTCTTCAGCCACTCTCTATACACTCGGGGGCAATATCCAGAGGGCCAGTTAACCTACAAACTCGCACGCCTTCGGGATGAGGGTGGAAACCGGAGCACCCGGAGGAAAACCCACGCGGTCACAGGGAGAACGTGCAAACGTCACATCATCTATTCCGTTTCTCCAGAGATGCTGCCTGACCCGCTGAGATACCCCAGCGTTCAAGAAGGAACTGCAGCTGCTGGAAAATCGAAGGTACACAAAAAAGCTGGAGAAACTCAGCGGGTGCAGCAGCATCTATGGAGCGAAGGAAATAGGCAACGTTTCGGGCCGAAAACCCTTCTTCAGTCTAGCCTCAGTTACAAAGTACTTAAGGTAGACAAAATTGCTGGAGAAACTCAGCGGGTGCGGCAGCATCTATGGAGCGAAGGAAATAGGCAACGTTTCGGGACGAAACCCTTCCGGGTTTCGGCCCGAAACGTTGTCTATTTCCAGAAGGGTTTCGGGCCAAAATGTTGCCTATTTCCTTCGCTCCATAGATGCTGCTGCACCCGCTGAGTTTCTCCAGCATTTTTGTCTACCTTAAGTATTTTTGTAACTGAGGCTAGACTGAAGAAGGGTTTTCGGCCCGAAACGTTGCCTGTTTTCTTCGCTCCATAGATGCTGCTGCACCCGCTGAGATACTCCAGCGTTTTTGTTCAGCTTACTGTCACGTGTCCCAAATATCGCTATTGTACCTGCCTCAACTACTTCCTCCGGCAGACTAAAACGCCGGAGAAGCTCAGCGGGCGAGGCAGCATCCATGGAGCGAAGGAACAGGTGATATGGGCCAAACACAGGCACGTGGGACATGTCTCCAGGGGGAAGGAATAGGTGACGTTTCGGCTCGAGAAATATAGTAATCGGTCATTGTCTTTACGCTGACTGGAAGGCACGCAACAAAAGCTGACAATAAACAAAACTTACGAAACAAAAGTTGAGAGTTTTGCAAAAATCTAGGAAAAGTGAACGCTGATCAGATAAGATGCCCTTGCTAGAGTATGTTGCATGACATCTGCAGGCAGATCTGTCGAGCTCGATTCTAAAGTGTGTATATCAAAACAACATTTTGAAATTTTCACCTACCCTCTAGCATTGTATTCACAGCCCGATTCTGTTGACACATTTATACTGGGCATTGAAGAAAACAATCAAATCCTTGAAAGATAACACGCTACCCGATCTGTGCTTGTTGCTGTCTTACTTCAAAGCAAAGTGTTCAGTTGGGAAACAATTATGCAGCTCTCAGCTGGTTGTAAAACACACCAGCAGGAAGGCTGGCTTTAGAAGCTCTCCTTCCCCCACCGCTCAGCGGTCAAACAAAACATCGAACCATAGAATCGTGGGAAATTTGCGGCTGGGGGAGGAGGCCCTTCTGCCCGTTCGGGCCATGCTAGCCCCCCCCCCCCAAAGAACAAACCCCGTTTCGCGCCCCCTCTCGTGCCCTCGTGCCCGGGGGCTTTTTTAAGTTTCGCGAGTTCACAGGTTCTAGGAGCAGAATTAGGCCGTTCGGCCCATCAAGTCTACACCCCACCGCGTGTGTGAGAAGAAGAAATGGAGGAAGACTGGCCAAATTTTTGTGCCTTCCACCACAGTGATGAATGCTGTGGTGGATGTTTGTGTTACAGTTTTATTGTGTGTTCTTTATTATTGTACTGCTGCTGACAACCCAAATTTCCACCAACCCTGGTTGTGTGGCAAATAAATTATATCTATCTATCTATCTATCTATCTACCCGTTCCTTCGGCCCAGCCTGTCCCACGGAGTTACTCCAGCTTTCTGCGTCTATCTTAAGCCTACTCCTCCATTCAATCGTGGCTGATCTATCTCTCCCTCTCAACCCCATTCTCCTGCCTTCTCCCCATAACCCCTGACACCCGTAGTAATCAAGAATCAATCTATCTCTGCCTTAAAAATATCCATTGATTTGGCCTCCACAGCCGTCTGTGGCAAAGAATTCCACGGTTGATGGAGTTTAATACATAGAAGTGTGAGGTTTTGCATTTTTGAAAGTCCAAAGGGCAGGACAATAGACAATAGACTATAGACAATAGGCAATAGGTGCAGGAGGAGGCCATTCAGCCCTTCGAGTCAGCACCGTCATTCAATGTGATCATGGCTGATCATCCCCAATCAGTACCCCGCTCCTGCCTTCTCCCCATATCCCCTGACTCCGCTATTTTTAAGAGCCCTGTCTAGCTCTCTCTTGAAAGCATCCAGAGAACCCGCCTCCACCGCCCTCTGAGGCAGAGAATTCCACACTCACCACTCTCTGTGAGAAAAAGTGTTTCCTCATCTCCGTTCTAAATGGCTTACTCCTTATTCTTAAACTGTCTGTGGCCCCTGGTTCTGGACTCCCCCAACATCGGGAACACGTTTCCTGCCTCTAGCGTGTCCAAACCCTTAACAATCTTATATGTTTCAATGAGATAACCTCTCATCCTTCTAAACTCCAGAGTGTACAAGCCCAGCCGCTCCATTCTCTCAGGACCTACACAGTGATTGGCAGGTGAGTGTAGTGGAGCAGAGGGATCTAAGAGTGCAGGTACATGGTTCCTAGAAGGCGGCGTCACAGGTAGATGGGGTGGTCAAGATGGCTTGTGGCACATTGGCCTTCAATGGTCAGAGTATTGAGTATAGAAGTTAGGAGGCCACGTTACAGTCATACAGGACATTATTGAGGCCTCATTTGGATTATTGCGTTCAGTTTTGGTCACACTGTTAAAGGGAAGACGTCAAGCTGGAAAGGGTACAGAGAAGATTTGCACAGATGTTGCCAGGACTCGTGGGCCTGAGGTATAGGGTGAGGTTGAGTTGGCTAGATCACTATTCCTTGGAGAGCAGGTGGATGAGGGGTGATCTTATAGAGGTGTATAAAATCATGAGAGCATTAGATCGGGTAAATGCCCAGAGTAAGGGAATCAAGAACCAGGGGACATAGGTTTAAGGTGAGGGGTGGGGTGGGGGGGGGGAAGATTTACTAGGAACCTGACGGGCAACATTTTTACACAAAGGGTGGTGGAGGTTTATGGAACGAGCTGCCAGAGGAGGTGGTTGAGGCAGGGACAATTGCAATGCTTTAGACACATTTAGACTGGTACATGGATAGGACAGGTTTGGGGAGATATGGACCACACGTAGGCAGGTGCGACTAGTGTAGATGGGGGAAGGTGGTCAGTATGGGCAAGTTGGGCTGAAGGGCCTGTTTCCACGCTGTATGACTCTATGACTGTGTAACTCAGCAGTTAACCTCCATACTAAACGAAATAACTCCCTTGTGTTCATGCCACCAGGTCATGGGCCATTAACTGTACCAGATCAAAAACAACAACCTCTTCCATTGATGTGGCGCCTTACATAGGTCAACTTGCCTCTAGACACCTTATAGGGAATATTTATTAAACATTGTGGACACAAGAGACTGCAGATGCTGGTTTACAAAAATAGACACAAAGTGCTGGAGTAACTCAGCGGGTCAGGAAGCATCTCTGGAGAACATGGATGAGTGATGTTGCGGGTCGGGACCCTTCTTCAGACTGATTGACGATTCAGGTCAGTATAGTTCATGCTGCTTTTCTCTGTATCTCTCGCTTTTTGTCTTTCATCTTTTAGACTAAAATCTAAAGTAATGTTTAAACCTTTGGCCTTCGTCCAAGCATCTGCTAACCTCACCCCCTCCCCCCCACCGCCCCCCCCCTCCCCCCCCACCCCCCCCCCCCCCTCCCCCCCCCCTCCCCCCGCGCCCCCCATCTCCTGTATCCACCTATCACTACTACAAAGGGAAGTAAGCTAGAAGAGAGAGGGTGGGCAGAATAAAGCCTACTGAGTGATAGGTGGATACAGGAGTGTAGTTGATCAGCCGATGCTTGGACAAAGGCCAAAGGTTTAGACTTTTCTTTGGATTTTAGTCTAAAAGATGAAAGACAAAAAGCGAGAGATAAGGAGATAAGGAGAGGGCGCATACACTTTACTGACCGAAACGTCACCTATCCATGTTCTCCACAGATGCTGCCTGACCCACTGAGTTACTCCAGCACTCTGTGAAACGTCACCTATCCATGTTCTCCACAGATGCTGCCTGACCCACTGAGTTACTCCAGCACTCTGTGAAACGTCACCTATCCACGTTCTCCACAGATGCTGCCTGACCCGCTGAGTTACTCTAGCACTCTGTGAAACGTCACCTATCCATGTTCTCCACAGATGCTGCCTGACCCACTGAGTTACTCCGGCACTCTGCAACAACTAAAACCTGATGGATGACCCATATCAACGTTAATTGACCACGCTTGAGAGGTTGTTTGGCAATATTCAAGACATTGGAATAGCTTTTGTCATTGTGTTTGTTGTGAATATATCAGCTATGTACAGCAAACACCTCCAGTTATTTTCAAAGCTGTTTTTTTTTTGGTGAGCAGCTCCTGGAGGAGATGAACAAGTTGTTACTGTCGATCAGTAACATGGTGACCTGAACTGCATGCAATACCCCAAATGCTGTCGATAAATCCCCATAAAGCTGCAGCATGACTTCCTGACCTTTGTATTCCATGCCCAGACCAATGAAGGCAAGCGTACCATACAGCCTCTTTAGATAGACTCAACAAGCAGCACCTCTGGAGAGAAGGAAGGGGTGACGTTTTGGGTCGAGTCCCTTCTTCGGAGCTTCGGAACGGTGGACAGGAACATCGGGAGCTCGCAGGTCCCTTGTGGGAGACCGCTTTTCGGGAACTCCCGCAACGGCAACTTCTCCCGCTGGAATCGCGGGGTTTAAAGGACTCGGAGCGGGGCCTAACATCGCCCCGCACGGCTTAAACGGCCGCGGGACTTACCATCGCCCGCCGGGGGCTTTAACATCGGAGCCCCAGTTCACCTCGCATTGCAGTTGGACTGCTGGACCGCGGGAGAAGAACAAAGGGAAGAGATAAGACTTTGCCTTCCATCACAGTGAGGAGGTGTTGGAGATCCACTGTGATGGATGTTTGTGTAAATTGTGTTAAGTGTGGGTCTTGGTTTTTTTTTGCAATGTAGGACTGTAGAATATGCAATTTCGTTCAAACCAAGTTGTTTGAATGACAATAAAAGGTATTCTATTCTATTCTATTCTATTCTCCAGACTCTGAAGAAGACCAGCATGAAGGAGGGTTTCAACCCGAAACGTCACCCATTCCTTCTCTCCAGTGATGCTGCCTGTCCCGCTGAGTTACTCCAGCACTTTGTGTCTATCTTTGGTTTAAACCAACGTCTGCAGTTCCTTCCGACACATACAATTTCTTTACATGGATTGATAATATTCATACAATAAGATGGGTATCGACCTGAAACGGTGCCTATTTCTTTTCTCCATAGATGCTGCCTCACCTGCTGAGTTCCTCCAGCATTTTGTCCACCTTCATACAATGATCAGACCTCCAAGTGAAATGATAAGATAGCAGTCCTATCGCGTCGGGACAAGCGGCTTTTAAGGTCAAGATAAGATCTCACATATTTTGTTCGTATGTTCATAAGTGATAGGAGAAGAATTAGGCCATTCGGCCCATCAAGTCTATTCCGCCATTCAATCATAGAAACATAGAAACATAGAAAATAGGTGCAGGAGTAGGCCATTCGGCCCTTCGAGCCTGCACCGCCATTCAATATGATCATGGCTGATCATCCAACTCAGTATTCTGTACCTGCCTTCTCTCCATACCACCTGATCCCTTTAGCCACAAGGGCCACATCTAACTCCCTCTTAAATATAGCCAATGAACTGACCCCAACTACTTTCTGTGGCAGAGAATTCCACAGATTCACCACTCTCTGTGTGAACATTTTTCCTCATCTCGGTCCTAAAAGACTTCCCCCTTATCCTTAAACTGTGACCCCTTGTTCCGGACTTCCCCAACATCGGGAACAATCTTCCTGCATCTAGCCCGTCCAACCCCTTAGGAATTTTGTAAGTTTCTATAAGATCCCCCCTCAATCTTCTAAATTCTAGCGAGTACAAGCCGAGTCTATCCAGTCTTTCTTCATATGAAAGTCATGCCAGATCGATCATGGCTGATCTATCTCTCCCTCCTAACCCCATTCTCCTGCCTTCTCCTCATAACCCCTGACACCCGCACTAATCAAGAATCTATCTCCTCCTTAAAAGTGTCCATTGTCTTGGGCTCCACAGCCGTCTGTGGCAAAGAATTCCACAGATTCACCACCCTCTGACTGAAGAAATTCCTCTTCATCTCCTTCCTAAAGGAACATCTTTTAATTCTGAGGGTACGACCTCTGGTCCTAGACTGCCCCACTAGTGGAAACATCCTCTCCACATCCACTCCATCCAGGCCTGTCACTATCCGGTAAGTTTCAATGAGGTCCCCGCCCACTCTCACCCTTCAAAACTCCAGTGCCAGAGTTGTGTACAGTCTTGGTGAAGTCGACTTTTACACAATTTTGTACTTATCTATGCATGGCGTGGAAGAATTTCACAGAATTAGGTGCTGGTGGCAAGAAAGTACCACCATTGTCATCGTGAACTGATGAGAGGAAAATGAGAACAAATGGGAAATGAATGATGGAAAGTTGCCATGGTTACATATTTGCCTCCAGGGTTGGTTTAAGAGCATTGTTGTAACCATATTTTAAATATGGAACTTGCACAATTTTGAATGCATTTGCGAATCTACTGGGGCCAGTGGAAATCCCAGAATCCTACACTTCTGCTTAACGAATGTCTACAAAAAGGTTTTAATCAAATCTTAGCTATATTCTAAAAATAGACACAGTGTGCTGGAGTAACTCAGCGGGTCAGGCAGCATCTCTGGAGAACATGGATAGGTGACGTTTCACAGAGTGCTGGAGTAACTCAGCGGGTCAGGCAGCATCTATGGAGCTAAGGAAATAGGCAACGTTTTGGGCCGAAACCCACAAGGGTTTCGGCCCGAAACGTTGCCTATTTCCAGAAGGATTTTGGCCTGAAACGTTGCCTATTTCCTTAACTCCATAGATGCTGCTGCACCATAACTCAGTGGGTCAGGCAGCATCTGTGGAGAACATGGATAGGTGACGTTTCACAGAGTGCTGGAGTAACTCAGCGGGTCAGGCAGCATCTGTGGAGAACATGGATAGGTGACGTTTCACAGAGTGCTGGAGTAACTCAGCGGGTCGGGCAGCATCTGTGGAGAACATGGATAGGTGACGTTTCACAGAGTGCTGGAGTAACTCAGCGGGTCAGGCAGCATCTCTGGAGAACATGGAAAAGTAATAGACAATAGACAATAGGTGCAGGAGTAGGCCATTCGGCCCTTCGAGCCAGCACTGCCATCCACTGAGATCACGGCTGATCATCCCCAATCAATGCCCCGTTCCTGCCTTCTCCCCATATCCCCTGACTCCGCTATCTTTAGCAGCTCTATCGAGCTCTCTCTTGAAAGCATCCAAAGAATTGGCCTCCACTGCCTTCTGAGGCAGAGAATTCCACAGATTCACAACTCTCCGGGTGGAAAGGTTTTTCCTCATCTCTATCCTCATCAATGTTTTCCTCATCAATGTTTTGAGTCGTGACCCTTGTTCAAACGCGTTGTGTTTGTGTGTGGGGGGGGGGGGGGGCGGGGGGGGGGCGGGGGGGGGGGGGGGGGGCGGGGGTGCGAGAGAGGGGAGGGGAAATATGCAGCATGGTTTTGGGAACAGCTTCATCCAAGATTCATGGACGTAGCCCAGACCATCACACAAACCAACCTCCCTTCCATTGACTCCATCTACACTTCACGCTGCCTCTGTGTCTCACCCCAGTCACTCCCTCTTCTCCCCTCTCCCATCGGGCAAGTGTGAAAACGCACACCTCCAGATTCAGAGACAGTTTCTTCCCAGCTGCTACCAGGCAACTGAACCATCCTATCGCCAACTAGAGAGTGGTCCTGACCTCCCATCTACCTCATTAGAAGTCAATTTGTAATTGGACTTTGCTGGACTTTATCTTGCACTTAAACGTTATTCCCTTTATCCCATTTAGAACGGAGACGAGGAAACACTTTTTCACACAGAGAGTGGTGAGTCTGTGGAATTCTCTGCCTCAGAGGGCGGTGGAGGCCGGTTCTCTGGATACTTTCAAGAGAGAGCTAGATAGGGCTCTTAAAGATAGCGGAGTCAGGGGATATGGGGAGAAGGCAGGAACGGGGTACTGATTGGGGATGATCAGCCATTGCTGGCTCGAAGGGCCGAATGGCCTACTCCTGCACGTATTGTCTATTGTCTATTGTCTATAGTATCTGTACACTATGGAAGGCTGGGTTGTAATCATGTCCAGTCATTTAGCAGACTGGATAGCACGCATCAAAAAAGCTTTTTACTGTACCTCAGTGCACGTGACAATAATACACTAAACTAAACTAAAAAATACTAAAGCTGGAAGAAAAGATGATTTATTACTATTGCTTATTTAGCTTGTATGATAGAAAATAAATTCTGCAGACTGAAAAAGGGCTCCAACACAAAACGTCACCTATCCATGTTCTCCAGAGATGCTGCGTGACCCACTGAGTTACTCCAGCACTTTGTGTCTTTTTTGTTGTTGTAAGCCAGCATCTGCAGTTCCTTGTATCCACTTACCCATAAGCTGATGGGCGAGATTGCATACTGCATTGGGCAAATCTCTCTATCCTGTTGTCAATATGAAACCTCCGTGCAATAGGCTTAGCGGTTTTTAATGTGTTCATTGTGAACATGGTCTTGTTGCAAGTAAAGCTACCTTGTAAGTTTAGACGTGCATTGGCACTCTCACTCATGGAGGCCACAATGCCTTCGTTTAAGGCAAAGGCAGACACAAAATGCTGGAGTAACTCAGCGGGACAGGCAGCATCTCCGGAGAAAAGGAATTTTGGGTGACGTGTCGGGTCGAGACCCTTCTTCAGACGAGTAAGCAATCTGATTGTTGTGGTGGAGCGCAGCCTTTGAAACTGGGATTTGGGAAGTCGAAATGAAGGGTATAGTGTACTTTAAAGTAGACTAAAGTCTACTATGGAAACATAGAAACATAGAAGCATAGAAAATAGGTGCAGGAGTAGGCCATTCGGCCCTTCGAGCCTGCAAGGCCATTCAATATGATCATGGCTGATCATCCAAATCAATATCCCATCCCTGCCTTCTCTCCATACCCCCTGATCCCTTTAACCACAAGGGCCACATCTAACTCCCTCTTAAATCCAGCCAATGAACTGGCCTCAACTACCTTCTGTGGCAGAGAATTCCACAGATTCACCACTCTCTGTGTAAAACAGGCCCTTCGGCCCACCGAGCCCGTGCTGACCTTCGATCACCTGTTCACACTAGTTCTATGTCCCCTACAACAGGGGCAATTTACAGAGGGCCGATTAGCCAAGAGTCAAGTCAAGAGAGTTTATTGTCATGTGTCCCAGATAGGACAATGAAATTCTTGCTTGCTGCAGCACAACAGAGTATTGTAGGCATAAATACAGAACAGATCAGTGTGTCTATATAGCATAGATCACATACATACACATAGATAAACAGATAAAGTTCAATAGGCTGTTACAGTTCAGAGTTTGTTTGATGGTGAGTTTAATAGCCTGATGGCTGTGGGGAAGTAGCTGTTCCTGAACCTGGATGTACCAGATTTCAGGCTCCTGTACCCTCTACCTGATGGCAACGGAGAGATGAGTGCGTGGCCAGGATGGTGTGGGTCCTTGATGATGCTGCCAGCCTTTTTGAGGCAGCGACTGCGATAAATCCCCTCGTTGGTAGGGAGGTCAGAGCCGATGATGGACTGGGCAGCGTTTACACCTTTTTGCAGCCTTTTCCGCTCCTGGACGCTCAAGTTGCCAAACCAAGCCACGATGCAACCAGTCAGCATGCTCTCTACTGTGCACCTGTAGAAGTTCGAGAGAGTCCTCTTTGACATACCGACTCTCCGTAATCTTCTCAGGAAGTAGAGGCGCTGATGTGCTTTCTTTATAATTGCATCAGTGTGCTGGGACCAGGAGAGATCTTCGGAAATGTGCGCGCCCAGGAATTTGAAGTTCTTGACCCTTTCCACCATTGATATAACCGGGATTGTGGGTCCCCATCCTACCCCTTCCAAAGCCCACAATCAGTTCCTTGGTTTTGCTGGTGTTGAGAGCCAGGTTATTGTGCTGGCATCATTTGGTCAATCTCACTTCTATACTCTGACTCGCCAACTGACAATCCCGCACGTCTTCGGGATGTGGGAGGAAACCGGAGCACCCTGGAGGAAAACGAAGGGGGAAGGTACAATCTCCGCACGGACTGCGCCCGTAGTCAGGATCGAACCCGGGTATCTGATGCTGTGAGGCAGCGACTCTACTCTGATGTCCAGGTGCAGAGACTAATGCACTACATTTACAGTTGGACTAACTTCACTTAAGACTGCTTCATGGAGGGATGAAGGTAGGATAAATGATTTGATCCCTTGTGTGGAACCCCTCTCTTCAATAAGAACCAACTAACCCAGAACATTTAAAACAGCGATAGTGTATTTTAATCTATTTGACCAGTTGAAAAGACATTGTGAATCAAAAAGTATTCATTTTCCCTTCTTAGTTCATAGAAACATAGAAAATAGGTGCAGGAGTAGGCCATTCGGCCCTTCGAGCCTGCACCGCCATTCAAAATGATCATGGCTGATCATCCAACTCAGTATCCCATCCCTGCCTTCTCTCCATACCCCCTGATCCCTTTAGCCACAAGGGCCACATCTAACTCCCTCTTAAATATAGCCAATGAACTGGCCTCAACTATCTTCTGTGTCAGAGAATTCCACAGATTCACCACTCTCTGTGTAGAAAATGATTTTCTCGTCTTTCTCATCTCATTTTCTCATCTCATCAAAAATAAAAGGCGGGTTTAGCCGAACGTGAGGAAATATTGTGCGACTGAACAAGTATAGATGTTCTCATGTGTTTAAGAAGGAACTGCAGATGCTGGAAAATCGAAGGTGGACAAAAATGCTGGAGAAACTCAAAAGGTTTCGGCCCGAAACGTTGCCTATTTCCTTCGCTCCTTAGATGCTGCTGCACCCGCTGAGTTTCTCCAGCATTTTTGTCTACCTATAGATGTTCCCATTCCTTTTTTGATCACTTTTTAGAAACATAGAAACATAGAAACATAGAAAATAGGTGCAGGAGTAGACCATTCGGCCCTTCGAGCCTGTACCGCCATTCAATATGATCATGGCTTTTTGGTGTTTGTTGTTCCTGACGTGGCCTCCTGTACATCGGCGAGACCAAGCGTAGACTCGGCGACCGTTTCGTCGAACTCTTGCGCTCGCTCCGCCAAGGCCTGCTGGATCTCCCAGCTGCCGACCATTTTAACCTCCCCCCCCTTCCCATTCCCACTCCGACCTTTCTGTCCTGGGCCTCCACCCTTGCCCGAGTGAAGCCACACACACAAACTTGAGGAACAGAACCTCATAGAGTGATACAGCGTGGAAACAGGCCCTTCGGCCCAAAATTGCCCACTCAGGCCAGCATGTCCCAGCCACACACTAGTCCCACCTGCCTGTGCTTGGTCCATATCCCTCCAAACCTGTCCTATCCATGTACCCGTCTAACTGTTTCGTAAACGTTGGGATAGTCTCAGCCTCAACTACCTCCTCTGGCAGCTCGTTCCATACACCCACCAATGTTACCCCCTCAGGTTACTATTAAAAGCCCTGTCCCACGGTACGAGTTCATTCCAAGAGCTCTCCCGAGTTTGCCATGATTCGAGTTCGGAGATTTACGGTAATGGCCGCTCGTCGGTACTCGGGGCTCTCGTGGACATTTTTCAACATGTTGAAAAATCTTCACGAGTCTTCCCATGCTTACCTGCCGTTAGCGAGTCTTCCCGAGTACCTGCCGTTAGCGTTACGAGCCGCTAAGAGACGTCCCCGAGCTTCGACGTACCCGCTACGTTCATTCTCCGTGCTTCCCACGAGTTTGATTTTTTTTAAACTCGGGAGAGCTCTTGGAATGAACTCGTACCGTGGGACAGGGCTTTAAATCTTTCCCCTCCTCACCTAAAAACCTATGTCCTCTGGTTCACGGCTCCCCTACTCTGGGCAAGAGACTCTGTGCGTTTACCCAATCTGTTCCTCTCAAGATTCTGTACACCTCTATAAGATCATATTCTGCTTCGAGAGCTTACAACACAATGGTAAGAAGAATGATTGCTTCAATTTTAAGTAACACATTCCCGCTACCCTTCTTTCTTTCATGTTGCCCCCGCCAACCCAGTTCGCACCTATTTCCACCACTAACCTGCCCCTCCATCCCCTCCCCATCCCATTCCCACCCGCATCCTCTCCTCCAGCCTCACATCTCACCCCTCCTCTCCTCTACCCATCTCACACCCCTTGTGTTTCTTTTTTATCTCTAACCTTTGTCACTTACTCCACCCATCTGCCGAATAAAACCCACCCCCATCACCTGCAGGAAGGAACATAGAAGCATAGAAACATAGAAAATAGGTGCAGGAGTAGGCCATTCGGCCCTTCGAGCCTGCACCGCCGTTCAATATGATCATGGCTGATCATCCAACTCAGTATCCTGTACCTGCCTTCTCTCCATACCCCCTGATCCCTTTAGCCACAAGGGCCACATCTAACTCCCTCTTAAATATAGCCAATGAACTGTGGCCTCAACTACCGTCTGTGGCAGAGAATTCCACACATTCACCACTGTCTGTGTGAATTATTTTTTCTCATCTCGGTCCTAAAAGACTTCCCCCTTATCCTCAAACCCCTTGTCTGCAAGGAACTGCAGATGCTGGTTTAAACCGAAGATAAGACACAAAATGCCAGAGTAACTCAGCGGGACGGGCAGCATCTCTGGAGAGAAGGAACGGGTGATGTTTCGGGTCGAGACCCTTCTTCACCCATTGCTTCTCTCCAGAGATGCTGCCTGGCCCGCTGAGTTCCTCCAGCACTTTGTGTTTTGCATACCACTTTCCAAAAGCTCTCTCACTAAGAGGTGTCTAAGAATAATGTATTTTCATTATTATGGGGGGGGGGGGGGAGCTAGAGGAGAGGAGGGGGCAGGACAAAGTCTGGGAAGTGCTAGTTTGAAACTGCAGATCTAAATCACCCCCACCCCCCCACTCACCTCTATCCTCCTATCACTTGCCAGGATTTGTCCTGCTCCCCACCCCTCTCTAAGCTTTCTCCCTCCCCCCCTCCCCTCCCCCCACCCCCTCCCCACCACTATCAGTCTGAGGTACGGTCCAGACCCAAAACATCACCTATCCATGTTCTCCAGAGGTGCTGCCTGACCCGCTGAGTTACTCCAGCACCTTTCTTTTTGGTGAACCAACGCCTGCAGTTCCCTGTTTCTACGTATTAACTTGATTGTAAGTTGAAACCTTTCCCTCCTGAGACACAAATAAGCCATGCTCTCTGAAAGCACGCAGTCCATATCAGACGATTGCCGGCTTCACAATGATATAAGTTCAGAAGTTCACAAGGGATAGGAGCAGAATAAGGGCCACTCGGCCCCTCAAGTCTACTCCACCGCCATTTAATCGTGACTGATCTATCTCTCCCTCCCAAACCCCGTTCTCCTGCCTTCTGCCCATAAACCCCCACCGACACCCACACTAATCAACAATCTATCCATCTCTGCCGGTCTAACCCATGATATAATAACATACAGTTAACTGTTTCACACGATGGAATGGAAAACATCGCAACATTAAAAATCAAAGCTTATAAGCATTACGATGCTGGCAATACACAACCAGGAGAAGCCATGCATATTTTATCATTCTTACAGCTCTTACATGAAAAATCCAACACTGAAACGCATTGTTGCTGCTGTGGGTCACAGACTTTAGAAACAGTATTCTTGTTTATAGCAAATAGCTTCGACCATATCTATAACAATTGACTTAAAATGTAATGGATATGCCCCAACTCTGGATTAAATCTCATCACTTTAAACAACAAAAAAAAGACTCAAGGAACTAACTTACCTTAAAACATTAACAAGATCTATTGGACTATGTTTCTCAGCCCAGGTGTTACGAACCTGTGTGCAATACCTCGGTATAATGGACTACACAGACTGCTGATCATTGCTTAAATAGTGAAATGAGTCATCAGGTACATCGTCAGATTCTTGCCCAGGCACTCGCTAGAAAATGATTTGCTTGTTTTATTTAAGCGACGGTCTGTATCGGGTGAAAGTGGAACGGGCAAAGCCGTTTTCTGACCTGTGACTCGTACAAGTAAACAATGCATCTATAAAATCCTTTCAAATGAGCTCAGTAAAATTTAGTTTTAATATTATTTTGTGAGAGCCGTCTATTTTTTGTGATAATGAAGAATGCCGATTGCATCTTTGCCCGACGATTTGTTAAACTCTGATTTCAGGAGTTTAGTTTAGTTTAGTTTAGAGATACGGGGAGGAAGTGGGCCCTTCGGTCCCGCTGAGCCTTGGCCGACTGGCGATCGACCCCCCCCGTACACGAGCACTATCCTACACACACCGGGGACTATTCGCCATCGTTTCTGAAGACAAGTAACTTGTAAACCTGGGCGTGTGGGAGGAAACCGGAGTACAAGGGTCACGGGGAGAACGTACAAACTCCGTACAAACAGCGCCCGAGGACAGGATCGACCTGGCGCTGTGAGGCAGCAACTCACAGTTCGGTGCAATGTAACAATGCTAAATGTAGCGATGAGGAATTCTTGCGGTCTTGGTTGAAGCTGTTCCCAAAACCATGCTGCAGGTCTTTTCTTGGATGTTACCAATATATTGTTATCATTCTTTAAGCATTCATGCAAGTGTGGCCTACTGACAGGCTAATTGCTATTGCGAGTAGGATTTGACTTACCAGCTTGGTTAGACTGCATCGCGGGACAGCTGAAACCTAACCAACTTGTTGTGGTGTCGGAGTCATGAATAGGGAGACAGGTGGAGTGAAGTAGATTTTATTCCCTCATGGCCGTTGGCGAGTCAGAAGGATATTTAGTCACAATACAATTGCTTCACAGTAGCACGTGCCAGCTTTATAAAATTCCACGTCGAAAAGATGTGGGAATAAGGTGACAGCCATGTTGTGTACAATCTCATTAGGTCTTAAGGGATAGGAGCAGAATTAGGCCATTCGGCCCATCGTCTACTCCGCCATTCAATCATCTCTCCCTCCTAGCCCCATTCTCCTGCCTTCTCCCCACAACCCCTGACACCCGCACTAATCAAGAATCTACCTATCCATTGACTTGGCCTCCACGGTCTTCTGTGGCGAAGAATTCCGCAGATTCACCACCCTCTGACTAAAGATATTTCTCCTCGTCTTTTTCACACAGAGAGTCGTGAGTCTGTGGAATTCTCTGCCTCAGAGGGCTGTGGAGGCCGGTTCTCTGGATGCTTTCAAGAGAGAGTATTATGCCCCTGTCCCACTTAGGAAACCTGAACGGAAACCTCTGGAGACTTTGCGCCCCACCCAAGGTTTCCGTGCGGTTCCCGGAGGTTTTTTGTCAGTCTCCCTAATGGTCGAAAGAGGTTTCCGCTTCTTCTATGTTCCGGCGATCATTTCAAAAATTTCAAAACCGGCCGCGACTAAAAATAGGTTGCCGTTTTAAAAATCGGTAATTTTTTAGTCGAAGCCGGTTGCGATGCTAGTTGAAGGTGGTTGCTGGAGGTTGCAGGTGGTTGCCGGAGGTTGCAGGTAGTGGAAGGTAAGACAAACTAAACTAAGATGCTATCTGACCTGCTGAGTTACGTAGACTTGTAGGGCGGCACTGTGGCGCAGCGGTAGAGTTGCTGCCTCACAGCGCCAGAGACCCGGGTTTGATCCTGACTACGGGCGCTGTCTGTTCGGAGTTTGCACGTTCACCCTGTGACCATTGGGTGCTCCCGTTCCCTCTCAAATTCCAAAGACGTGCAGGTTTGTGGGTTAATTGGCTTCTGTAAATTGTCGCTCGTGTGTTGGATAGAACTAAGTATACGAGGTGATCGCAGGTCGGCACGGACTTGGTGGGCCGAAGGGACTGTTTCCGTGCTGTATCTCTAAACTAAACTACAGCTCAGCACTTTGTCTTTTCCTCAAACTTCAGGAGAACTTGAAAATGGGATTATCTTAGATAGGAGGCTAGGGAGGCATGAACGAGTTGGGCCGAAGGGCCTGTTTCCGTGTTGTTGTCACTAGGACTTCATTGTGGCGTTCTAGATGTATTAGTCTATTAAGATTAATGTGTCCTTGCATGACAGGTGTCATAAAATTCTGCTGGGTTTGGACATAATTGAACTTTGAACAAGATATAAGAAAAAGTCATACAACATGTCCCTTCATTAATCAGCGAAAGAGATGCAATCAGCTGTTTAATTTTGGCATTCGGACTTGATTAGCTTCAGTTCAAGAACCGGAGGGCATACTGTAGGTGCAAGAGCTGAAAGCTGTCACTGAAGTTCAGAAGTAATCGGGGAGTAACAAATGTCATGAAACACTATAGACAATAGACAATAGGTGCAGGAGTAGACCATTCGGCCCTTCAAGCCAGCACCGCCATTCAATGTGATCATGGCTGATCATCCACAATCAGTACCCCGTTCCTGCCTTCTCCCCATATCCCCTGACTCTGCTATCTTCAAGAGCCCTATCTAGCTCTCTCTTGAAAGTATCGAGAACTACATAGATACATAGATACATAGAAAATAGGTGCAGGAGTAGGCCATTCGGCCCTTCGAGCCTGCACCGCCATTCAATATGATCATGGCTGATCATCCAACTCAGTATCCCGTACCTGCCTTCTCTCCATACCCCCTGATCCCTTTAGCCACAACTGGCCTCCACCGCAGAGAATTCCACAGACTCACAACTCTCTGCGTGAAAAAGTGTTTCCTCATCTCCGTTCTAAATGGCTTACCCCTTATTCTTAAACTGTGTGGCCCCTTGTTCTGGACTCCCCCAACATTCGGGAACATGTTTCCTGCCTTTGGCGTGTCCAAACCCTTAATAATCTTATATGTTTCAATAAGATCGCCTCACATTCTTCTAAGTTCCAGAGTGTACAAGCCCAGCCGCTCCATTCTCTCAGCATACGACAGTCCCGCCATCTCACATTCACATCCCACCAGATGCCATCACCAGGTTTAAGAAGCAATTGGACAGGTACATGGATAGGACAGGTTTAGAGGGACATGGGCTAAACGAGGGCAGGTGTGACCAGTGTAGGTTGGGCATGTTTGTCGGCATGGGCAAGTTAGGTCGAAGGGCCTGTTTCCATGCTCTGTGACTCTGTGATCAAGAGCCCAAGAGTAAAAGTGCTTAAATTGTCAATAATAGAATAATAATAATATATATAATAATATAATACCAATAATGGAACAATGAAATTCATATTTGCAGCAGCATAACTAAAGACCTTAGACTTTACTACTTTAGAGACACTAGGCCAACCTAGGCCTTACAGCCCACTGAGTCCGCGTCGACCAGCAATCACCCCGTACACTAGCATTATCTTACACACAAAGGCCAATTTACAATTTTGTTTTAACAAAGCCATTTAACCTACAAACCTGAATTTCTTTGGAGTGTGGGAGGAAACCGGAGCACCCGGCGAAAACCCACATGGTCACAGGGAGAACGTACTGAGGATCTGAGGAAGGACATTATTGCCATAGAGGGAGTGCAGAGAAGGTTCACCAGACTGATTCCTGGGATGTCAGGACTGTCTTATGAAGAAAGACTGGATAGACTTGGTTTATACTCTCTAGAATTTAGGAGATTGAGAGGGGGTCTTATAGAAACGTACAAAATTCTTAAGGGGTTGGACAGGCTGGATGCAGGAAGATTGCTCCCGATGTTGGGGAAGTCCAGGACAAGGGGTCACAGCTTAAGGATAAGGGGGAAATCCTTTAAAACCGAGATGAGAAGAACTTTTTTCACACAGAGAGTGGTGAATCTCTGGAACTCTCTGCCACAGAGGGTAGTCGAGGCCAGTTCATTGGCTATATTTAAGAGGGAGTTAGATGTGGCCCTTGTGGCTAAGGGGATCAGAGGGTATGGAGAGAAGGCAGGTACAGGATACTGAGTTGGATGATCAGCCATGATCATATTGAATGGCGGTGCAGGCTCGAAGGGCCGAATGGCCTACTCCTGCACCTAATTTCTATGTACAAACGCCGTGCAGACAGCACCTGTAGTCAGGATCCCAAATTTGGGTCCCTGTTTACAGGCCTGAAATGGGGGGGGGCACAGTGGCGCAGCGGTAGAGTCGCTGCCTTTCAGCGCCAGAGACCCGGGTTCGATCCTGACTACTGGTGCTGTCTGTACAGAGTTTGTACGTTCTCCCCATGACCTGTGTGGGTTTTCTCCGGGTGCTCCCATTTCCTCCCACTCTCCAAAGCCGTAGAGGTTTGTAGGTTAAAAGGCCTCTGTAATTTGTCCCTAGTGTCTGGGGCAGAACTAGTGTATGGGTGATCGCTGGTCGGGGCGGACAGGGTGGGCCGAAGGGCATGCTGTATCTCCAACCTCATCTAAACAGAACCTGGAGGTCACAGTTTTCAGGCTCCAGCACCTTCTACCCGATGACAGGGGTGGAAGGAGAGCGTGGCCAGGGTGGTGAGGGTCTCTGACGATGCTGGCTGCCTTTTTGAGACAGCGACTGCTCTAGATCGTGGCTTGGTTCGGAAATTTGAGCACCCTGGAGAGGAAAAGACTACAAAAAGTAGTAAACACTGCCCAGTCCATCATCGGCTCTGACCTTCCTTCCATCGAGGGGATTTATCGCAGTCGCTGCCTCAAAAAGGCTGGCAGTATCATCAAAGACCCACACCATCCTGGCCACACACTCATCTCCCTGCTACCTTCAGGTAGAAGGTACAGGAGCCTGAAGACTGCAACAACCAGGTTCAGGAATAGCTACTTCCCCTCAGCCATCAGGCTATTAAACCTGGCTCGGACAAAACTCTGATTATTAGCAACCACTTTCTGTTATTTGCACTACCAGTTTATTTATTCATGTGTGTATATATTTATATCATGGTATATGGACACATTTATCTGTTTTGTAGTAAATGCCTACTATTTTCTGTGTGCTTAAGCAAAGCAAGAATTTCATTGTCCTATACAGGGACACATGACAATAAACTCACTTGAACTTGAACTTGAACTAGATCATTTCAATGGTGGGGAGGTCAGTCCACATCTCTCTGCAGCCTCCTTCACACTTGGACAAGCAAGTCACAGGACATCACAACAAGTTTGGGCGTGTGAGAGACTTTCTCATAGACATCCCCCCAGCCACTTGTGCAAACATGACGATCGCTATCTTACGTCGCTGATGGCGAGACTGGAACCTTGCATGACCTGTTCCCTTCAACACCCGTTACCCAAGTGACGTAAAAAGACATCACTGGGCCCTCTTCTGCAGAACAAACAGACACGAAAATTCCATCCGCCTCTGTAGTCAAAAGCAGCTCAGAAAGTCTGAAGAAGGGTCTCGACCCGTAACGTTGCCTATTTCCTTCGCTCCACAGATGCTGCCTCACCCGCTGAGTTTCTCCAGCAATTTCTGTCGACTTCAGAAAGTCAGTCGTTAGTTAAACAAACATTGTACCGGAAAAATAGACACAAAGTGCTGGAGTAACTCAGCGGGTCAGGCAGCATCTCTGGAGGAAGACACAACAAGCTGGACAATAGACAATCGACAATCCGAGCCAGCACCGCCATTCACTGTGATCATGGCCGATCATCCACAACCAGTTCCTGCCTTCTCCCCATATCCTCGACTCCGCTATCTTTCAGAGCTCCATCTAACTCTCTCTTGAAAGCATCCAGAGAATCAGCCTCCACTGCCCTCTGAGGCAGAGAATTCCACAGATTCATAACTCTCTGGGTAAAAAAGTTTTTCCTCATCTCCGTTCAAAATGGCCTTATTCTTAAACTGTGGAGTAACTCAGCAGGACAGGCAGCATCTGTGGAGAGAAGGAATGGGTGACGTTTCGGGTCGAGACCCTTCTTACACATCTCTAGAGAACATGGACCCATCTTCAGACCCGAAACGTCACCTATCCACGCTCTCCAGAGATGCTGCCTGACCTGCAGAATTACTCCAGCACTTTTTCTGTGGACCAGCACCTGCAGTTCCATGTGTCTAAACATTGTATTGTACTGGTTTACATTCACTTTAGAGAACCTAATTTGGACAGAATTGGATTGTTTTATCTGGAGCGTCAGAGGCTGAGAGGAGATGTGGCAGAAGTTGATGAAAGTACGAGAGGCATCGACAACAAATGCTGGAGTAACTCAGCGGGTCAGGCAGCATCTGGGAGTTGTTGGGAGAGACAAAGAAAGGGTAGACAGTCAGAACCTTCTCCCATGTTGAAAATGTCAAGGAATAGTTCAAGTTCAAGAGAGTTTATTGTCATGTGTCCCTGATAGGACAATGAAATTCTTGCTTTGCTTCAGCACACAGAACATAGTAGGCATTGACTACAGAACAGATCAGTGTGTCCATATACCATTATAGTAGGCTTATTAGTAGGTTTAGTAGGTTGACTAGTAGGTTTAGTTTAGTTTAGTTTAGTTTAGTTTAGTTTATTGTCACGTGTGCTGAGGTACAGTGAAAAGCTTTTGTTGCGCGCTAACCAGTCAGCGGAAAGACAATACATGATTACAATCGAGCCGTCCACAGTGTACAGATACATGATAAGGGAATAATGTTTAGAGTAAGATCAAGCCTGCAAAGTCCGTTCAAAGATAGTCCCAGGGCCTCCAATGAGATAGATAGTAGTTCAGCACCACTCTCTAGTTGTGGTAGGATGGTTCAGTTGCCTGATAACAGCTGGGAAGAAACTGTCCCTGAATCTGGAGGTGTGCGTTTTCACACTTCTGTACCTCTCGCCCATTGGGAGAGGGGAGAAGCATTATAAGGTGAGAAGCACAAAGTGTAAAGGAGACGAGTTTTTTCTTACACGGTGAATGGTGGCTGAAGGTCGACCACAAGGTGACCTTAAATCACCGACTGAGACTATTTTTAAGTCACAAGAAGTAACTCGCCCGAAATAATTAAAATGTTCTTTGTAAACACTGAACCGTGACAAAATAAATCAAGATTAAATTTGCTTTTTGCAGTAAGATTGTGTCTGAGAATCGTGTCTGAGTGTTTGGGATAGCACGGTGGCGCAGCGGTAGAGTTGCTACCTTGTAGCGCCAGAGACCCGGGTTCGATCCTGACTACGGGTGCTGTCTGTGCAGAGTTTACCTGTTCTCCCCGTGACCGCGTGGGTTTTCTCTAGGTGCTCCGGTTTCCTCCCACACTGCAAGGACGTGCAGGTTCGTAGGTTATTTGGTATCGATAAAAAAAAATCGTAATTTGGCCCTAGTGTGTGTAGGATAGTGCTAGCATGCGGGGCGATCGCTGGCCGGCGAGGACTCGGTGGGCCGAAGGGCCTGTTACTGCACAGTAGCCAAACACAGGCTGCTGGGACTAGTGTAGATGGGGCATGTAGGTTGGCATGGGCAAGTTGGGCCGAAGGGCCTGTTTCCAACCTATATGACTATGACTCTATGAATTCGCAAGTTGACAGCAGGGACGAGATGGGCCGAAGGGCCAGTTTCCATCTCGCCTTACTCTAGTAACCTCTGTGAATTTGATAACTTGTGACCCAGATAAGTGAACCATTTAAGAACATTACTAGTGTTATTTATAATTTTAGATCAGACTTTTCTCAGGACTGGCTGCAGCAAGGCTCTTGATTTCTTTGGGCTTGTGACAAATTGGTTGCGACTTCCGCAAGTCATTGAGAAACTGGAGATCCTAGTCCCCTGCTTTAAATGTCAAAACCTTGTCAACTTGTTCAAGAAGGAACTGCAGATGCTGGAAAATTGAAGGTACACAAAAATGCTGGAGAAACTCAGCGGGTGCAGCAGCATCTATGGAGCGAAGGAAATAGGCAACGTTTCGGGCCGAAACCCTTCTTCAGGCTTGTCAACTTGATGTGTTTCCCAATTGTGCCAATGTATTCGAACTTCCAGACACCTAAAATCCATTGGAGACACAAAAGACTGCAGATGGTGGAATCCTGAGACAAATCGCAAAGTGCTGGAGGAACTCAGCAGGTCAGGCGGCACCTGTGGAGGGAATGGGAAGGTAGATGTTTTGGGTTGAGACTCTGCGCCAGGATACTGAATCCACAAACTGTTTCTTTTGCCCTAAATCTCCAGGGAGGCATGTTTTTTGGTTTTTTTACACAGAGGGTGGTGGGTGCCTGGAACGCGCTGCCAGGGGTGATGGTGGAGGCAGATAATAGTGGTGTTTAAGAGGGTTTTAGGCACATGGAAATGCAAGGAATGGAGGGATATCGACCCTCGGAAGAAGGGTCTCGACCTGGAACGTCACCCATTCCATCTCTCCAGAGATGCTGCCTGTCCCGCTGAGTTACTCCACAGTTTAAGAATAAGGCCATTTTGAACGGAGATGAGGAAAAACTTTTTCTCCCAGAGAGTTGTGAATCTGTGGAATTCTCTGTCTCAGAAGGCAGTGGAGGCTGATTCTCTGGATGCTTTCAAGAGAGAGTTAGATGGAGCTCTTAAAGATAGCGGAGTCAGGGGATATGGGGAGAAGGTAGGAACGGGGTACTGGTTGTGGATGATCGACCATGATCTCCAAATCTGAGGAAGGACATTTTTGCCATAGAAGGAGTGCAGAGAAGGTTCACCAGACTGATTCCTGGGATGTCAGGACTGTCTTATGAAGAAAGACTGGATAGACTTGGTTTATACTCTCTAGAATTTAGGAGATTGAGAGGGGATCTTATAGAAACTTACAAAATTCATAAGGGGTTGGACAGGCTAGATGCAGGAAGGTTGTTCCCGATGTTGGGGAAGTCCAGAACAAGGGGTCACAGTTTAAGAATAAAGGGGAAATCTTTTAGGACTGAGATGAGAAAAACATTTTTCATGCAGAGAGTGGTGAATCTCTGGAATTCTCTGCCACAGAGGGTAGTTGAGGCCACAGTTCATTGGCTATATTTAAGAGGGTGTTAGATGTGGCCCTTGTGGCTAAAGGGATCAGGGGGTATGGAGAGAAGGCAAGCACAGGATATTGAGTTGGATGATCACCCATGATCATATTGAATGGCGGTGCAGGCTCGAAGGGCCGAATGGCCTACTCCAGCACCTATTTTCTATGTTTCTATGTACAGAGAAAAGCTCTTTGTTGCATGCTATCCAGTCAGCGGGAAGACTGTACATGATTACAATCGAGCCGTCCACGGTGTACAGATACAGGATAAAGGGAATAATGTTTAGTGCAAGATAAAGTCCAACGACGTTTGATTAAAGATAGTCCGAGGGTCTCCAATGAGGTAGATGGTAGCTCAGGACCGCTCTCTAGTTGGTGAAAGGACGGCTCAGTTGCCTGATAACAGCCGGGAAGAAACTGTCCCTGAATCTGGAGGTGTGCGTTCGTTTTCACACTTCTGTACCTCTTGCCCGATGGGAGATGGGAGAAGAGGGAGTGACCGGGGTGAGACTGGTCCTTGATGATGCTGCTGGCCTTGCCGAGGCAGCGTGAGGTGTAGATGGAGTCAATGTCCTTCACCCAAAAGACTAGGTGGCTTAACACAAATCTTCTAATATTGTGAAACAACTGCTACAGCATTCTATTCGAATGCAGTTCATTCTAATATGCAGGAAGGAACTGCAGATGCTGGTTTACGTTGAAGATAGACACAGAATGCCGGAGTAACTCAGGCAATATCTCTGGAGAGAAGGTATGATCATATTGAATGGCGGTGCAGGCTCGAAGGGCCGAATGGCCTACTCCTGCACCTAATTTCTATGTTTCTATGTTTTCTATGTATGGGAGATGTGTTGGGTCGAGAACCTTCTTCAGGCTGAGAGTCAGGGGAGAGGGAGACACAGAGATAAGGAAGGGTAAGGTGTGAAAACGGGACATTAAAAGAGCAAAGAGCATGTAGATTAGATCATTGTTAGCTAGGAGAAGGTGACAGATTGAAGAAGGGTCTCGACCTGAAACACCACCCATTCCTTCTCTCCAGAAATGCTGCCTGTCCCGCTGAGTTACTCCAGCATTTTGTGTCTATCTTCGGTTTGAACCAGCATCTGCAGTTCCCTACTGCACATTGTGGGTGATAGGGTTATTAGGCCAGGAGGGAGAACAAGGAGGGAAGAGACAAAGACTTTAAGACTTTTGCCTCCATCACAGTGAGGAGGTGCCTGGTGAACTCATTTGTTAAATTTGTGTTTATTGTGTGTGTTTTGGTATTTTATTATATGTATGACTGCAGGCAACATAATTTCGTTCAGGCCGAAAGGTCTGAATGACAATAAAGGCTACTTTGACTTTGATTTGAGGATGTGATATCTGGATCGCACCAGCACCTGCAATGTTTTCCTACGTACAGATGATAGCTGGGGACAACTTCAGTCTTCAGTTAATTCACTGTTTGAATTCCATTCATTTTTGTAAGCGAGTCTGTGCCCAATGTCGAACAATGCGCGATGTCGACAGAACAAATATCGGGGTCACAGAGTGATGTTGATGGTCAAAATATTGTACAAGGGAAGAATGCCGCTTGTCGTCCCTGTCAACAGGAGATGTAAACACTGACGTTTTTCAAACAGATCGCTTTGTGATGGCGAAACTTGGTTGCACTGAAAAGATGAATTGGAACGTGCGTGTCCCTAGAATAATCTCTGTGGTTCCACTTGTTACGATATCATTAAAGATTAACTTAGCTGCCCGAGCAACGGACGTGTTTGTTGTCAGAAGATAATCCAAGTGGAATAATGGCCTTACCTCATGCTGACAGTGCATTGTACAATACAACTGCGGTTACCTTTGCATTGGGCGGCCTGGTTTCACTCAGCTGCCAGTAGGAGAACAGATCTGATCAAGAGGTTCAACTACATATTTGATTTGATTTTCTATTGTCAAATTTGATCGGGCGCTGCCCAAATTGCTTCACGTTCCCTCTGAATCACTCCATTGGCACTTCCTGGCGGGAATCCCCTCGTGACCTTGTCCGGAGGCAACGAGGTTATGGGGCGAAGGCAGGAGAATGGGGTTGACAGGAAAAGATAGATCGGCCATGATTGAACGGCGGAGTGGACTTGATGGGCCGAATTCTGCACCTGTCACTTAGTTATGTTTAGTTTAGAGATACAGCTCGAAAACAGGCCCTTCGTGTCACTGAGTCCGCACCGACCAGCGATGCCTGACGCACACTAACACTATCCTACACACACTGGGGACT